>NW_028261381.1:104745282-105045282 GCF_051295495.1 Thamnophis sirtalis | reverse complement strand
TACATACATATTCTTTAAACACATCAAAGACTGTCACAAATTAATCTTATATGAGTTTTATTTAGTAAAATGTGCACAAAAGTGTTCTCAAATAAGCTTTATTTCCCCTTTTTTCCAACTGTTTGCTTCTTTCTTCTTTACCATATTTTATCAGTGTTCTTCTCAAAAGCTTCCCTCTTTATTAAATAAATATCAAAATGTTTGTATTCTTTGATAAGAAAAAAACCCCACATGGACCTCTCCACATATGCATTATATTTTATGTACAGTATTGAACAATCTTATATTTTTGAAAATCAGATGAATAATCTGTAGCGTGGTATCTAAATTTTGAAGTAGCCTACTAATTATCCTATTTTTAAGCCTTTTAAGAGAAAACAATTGGAAACATTCTTCATTCTGCAAATATATTTGCTATGCATGTTATAGCATTACAGTAATATATCCTGTTAACATATGCATGAAGTACAAGAGGGACTTGAAAGAAAATGCTAAAATGCATCTCGCCCCCTCCCTAAAAAAAGATTTTGAGTATGTTCCCTCCTCTCCCCATACTGCTTTCAGAAAGGCACAATTTTGCATCTGCTCTTAAGAATTAAGTGTAAATCTGGGGTATCACATGGCAACATTATTCATCTGACTGTTTCAGTTCCCAGTTTCAAATCCAATGCACCGAACTTGCTATTGGAGGAATGCATTTGAATGTATCTTTACATAATGTGGGGGTGAAGCACTGGATGTTATCATAGATGCGTGGTATTACATTCTGAGTAACCCTAAAGTATGTGCTGCAATCATATTTGTTCCAACTGCCTTTTTGCAGAACAATCTCACAAACAGAAGTTGAGTGGTTGGAGACAAATTATTACTCAGATTTTAAACATTTCATATTGCCAGAGACATTCATTTGGGAAAAAAAAGACTGCTATAAAGTAGCAAAGGTTTATTCAACTTTGCTATTCATTTTAACAGACTAAGCACAGGATAATTTATACTAATGTACCTTGCTATTTAAGAAAAGAAAAAAAGGGGGGGGGTGTTCATAAATAAGCTATGTGTAAAAAAAGCCATGTTAGCTAGGTTAGTTAGCTAGCTAATAATACTAAATCTATCACAGCCTGGACAGTGTGTCAATTCTCACCCTAGGTGGCTCAGTGGCTAAGACGCTGAGCTTGTTGATCAGAAAGGTCGGTAGTTCAGCGGTTCGAATCCCTAGTATAGGTTGGACTAGATGACCTCCAAGGTCCCTTCCAACTCTGTTACTGTTAACTCCTCCTGCCCTACCAAATACAAAAGGTAGAAAATATTAGCCACTCAAGCAATTACCACGGTCATGTTCCATATTAACCTAAGTAGAGAGATGGATCCAGCTCTAGAGAAGTTATCATTATACAGGAATAAACAATACCAGGTGAAGATCAGGGGTGGGTTGCTTCCAACATTACTGTTGGTTTGCTTTGCACGCGCTTTGCGCACGTACACAGTTGCCTGTAAATTGTTCTGCGCATACGCAGAACTTTAAAAAAGGATTAAAACCATCCCATCAACGCCAGCGGCAAACGGGGAACTGGTTCAGAGACGTGGCCAGCCTGGGTCGCTGCCGGTTCTGCGATGCAGGCCAATATACCACTACTGGTTTGCCTGAATCGGTGCGAACCAGTAGCAACCCACCTCTGCTAAAGATATATGGTGCTACAGTACTAAAAAGCCAGGTTCCACCACAAAAGCGCGTAGGACAAAATCGCGCTCGACAAAAGCGCGCTGTGACGTCATCACAGCGCGACGAAAAAGATCGAAAAAATGTAAAAATAAAGCTAAAACCTTCCCCTAACCCCCCCAAACCTAACCCTAAACCTAACCCTAACCCTAACTCTTAACCTAACCCTAAACCTAACCCTAAACCTAACCGTTAAAGTAACGAAAAACGTAACGCTAACCCTTATCCTAACCCTAACGCTAACGCTAACGCTCTAAAGCTAACCCTAACCCTTAACCTAACCCTAACCCTAACCCTAACCCTAACCCTTACCTTTATGTGAATCGGCTTGCTTTAATTTAATTTTTATTTGAATTTTTCGATCTTTTTCGTCGCGCTGTGATGACGTCAAAGGCGCGATTTTGTCGATCGCGCTTTTGCCGTCCGCGCTTTTGACGGGTCACGAAAAAGCCAAAAGCCATTTTCAAATCCTTTAATGAAGACTGCCAACAATCTTCCATATTTCAGCTAACGGAGTTTCAGGAACATAATATGTTTATTTAAAAAAAAGGAAGTGTAAAAAAGATATATTCTACAGATTTCTAAATTCCTCTATTCTATATAAAAAAATTATATACTTTTTCTTATCTATTTTCCCATTACACCTTTAATTCTTCTTTCTCTTGGTTTTTTAAAGAAATGTTTCTTTTTTCCCCATTCTTTTGTATTTTATTAATACAAAATATTTTATTAAGTTTTGAAAATTCAGTAAAGTTATGTTTTAAAAAGGAAGTATGCTACAACCCAGGGAAACAGCAGACGGAAATGGTCTATTAATTTATTTAAATCATTTTATACTGCCTTTTACAGGTCAGTTCACAATGGGTCTTAAAAGCAATAAACAATTATTACAGCTTAAAAACAATAAAATAATAAAAGTTGTTGATAATATCAACAGAGCTACCCTAAGAACCATCACAGCTAAATTAAACAAAAGAGCATGCACTCAAAATAAGAATTAAAATCTCTTGTAAGTAAACATATTGTCAGCTAGTATCATTTCTTAGATGTAGAGGTTTTTCAAATGGCAAATGGTAAGAATGCTCTTTTCTTGTAGCCAATCCATGTCACCTTTCTTTCAAGAAAGAAAAAGAAAAAAATGGACTTCTAAATGTAATACAGCAGGCTAATATGGGGAAAGATTTAATTAAGATAGCAAATCTAAAATGATCCACATGAATCAGTTTAGTGAAAAGAAAATACATCAAGCGAAATGTTAGTTGGATACAGGTCCTTTCTTGATGTCCATAAAAAATTGGGGAACTGTAATTATCTCATTCCGAATTCAGACAAAGCCATTTTTCAGATTCGGTTTTCGAATTCTGAGATAAGGAAATAAAATAGAAGATATTGGAATTCTGTGCAGACTTCTTGTTGTCACTGTGAGAAAAAAATGCAGCTAGATGAAAATTATCTCTGCTTGCTGCAGAATCTTGTCCTGGGGTACTGGTGACAATGAAGCCTCCCCATATATCCTACTTTAATCACAATTGAAATATCAGTAATGAAAATTAATTAAAAATGGGAAGTTATTTTCATTTTCTTTCTATCTCCTTTTCCATCTGTAGCATGTCTTTGTAGACTGGAAGCCTGGGAACAGGAAATGCCTGTTTTTATTATTAGATAACCTGCTATGAAATGTTTTTAAAGACATTTAAATATATCAAACAAATATATTTTCTTAAATTTTCTAACCGATTCGGTTACTCACACTACTTTTGCTTAAGGTCCTGAGGAACAACGGGGTGGGGGAGGGGAGAGAATTGGATAGGCGAAAGCAAATTACTATATCTCAACTCATCTTCCTTCATCTCAGTGTCCTCATGATGTGTTGGCTGTGCCAGCTGGGAATTCTGGGAACTGCAGCTCAAAACATTTAACTCTAAGCAAGCCCTAACAACTCACAGAGTTATAAAATGGACGGTTTCCATGCAGATTTCCCTGAGCATCTGGGAAGAAGAAAAGGTTTGTGGACCTGGTGAGCAACGTGACTCCCAAAGACGGCATAAGCAAGCTTTCACTTGACCTTTTCAGTGCCTCCACCCTCTTTTCCCCAAATGAAAGATGATTATGCTGGGTAAACAGATCTGTGGTTGACTCATCAACATGCAAATTTCAGAAAGAGGTTTCCTGAGTAAAAATAAAAGAACAGGACTTTTTTTTTTTTAAAGGTCTAATTCAAAGTGATAGTGGAATTTTTTTTTCTAGTCAAAATAAAATTGTAGCAAGGACAATAGAGAAGAGAATGTGCATCCCAGCCATCAAAACATTTAACCCATAAAACACTAATTGAATTCATGATATCCATAACATTTTTAGTACACAGGCATACCTCGGAGAATATTGCTGGTTCTATTCCAGATGACTGCAATAAAGCAAATATTGCAATAAAGCGAATCACAATTTTTTAATGTTTCCCAGTTCATATAAAAATTATGTTCACTCTATACTGCAGACTATCAAATGTGTAATAACATTATTCTAAAAAACAATCTACATACCTTAATTAAAAATACCGTGTTTCCCCGAAAATAAGACAGGGCCTTATTTTCTTTTGACCTCCCAAATAAGCACTTGGTCTTATTTTCAGGGAGGTCTCATTTATTTTTGAGGTGTAGAAGGTGGCAAGTGTGGTCATCTCATGGCTGCTGCTGTGTTGCAATATTTTCAAGGGAGGCTTATTTTGAGGGGAGGGCTTATTTTAGCGCATGCGCTCAAAAGCCTGATTGGATTTATTATCAGGGGAGGTTTTATTTTGGGGAAACAGGGTACTTTGTTGCTAAACATTGCAAATCATCATCTGAATCTTCAGCCAGTTGTACTCTTTTTCTAACCTCTCCCCCTAAAAATACTTGCCAAAAGCAATAAAACAAAGCACAATAAAATAAGATAGGCCCGTGATGGCAAACCTATGGCACAGGTGCCAGAGGTGGCAGGCGGAGTCCTCTTCGTGGGCACACATGCCAGAAAATGGGATGAAAGCAGCCAAAAAACCAGGTGATTTTTGGTCATTTTCCGGGCTGTTTTCAGGCCGTTTTAGGCCGTTTTGAGGCCACTTTTGGCAGTCTGGCAGAAAACAAAAAATGGTTTGAAAATGGCCCCCAAATGGCCTGAAAACAGCCCAAAAGACAGCCCCAAAACCAGCCAAAAACACATGAATACACCTGCATTCCAGTTTGGGCACTTGGTGCCGAAAAGGTTTGCCATCTCTGAGATAGGCCTTTACATGAATGTCCTAAAGCAGTAGAATATGCAACATTTTCAGTATCAAGAGGTGTACTTGTTCTTTAAGCACTGTGCTTAAAGGAACACACTCCAAAACTTGGAGGGATTAAGACAAAAACTATAATTTAATTTGATTTCATTATAATTAAACAGTTTATAGAATTGCTCTCATATGTGGCATTTAATCATTTTCTTGTGTCATGTTACAAATTACTGTAATGAGTTTAGGAGTCCTTGGGGGCCTTTCCAAGACTTCTCCAGGCTCCATGTGACTCTGGGGCCTTAAGCTATGCACCTAAAGAAGGAATTGATAGATTACCATAAAATCAATTCCTGAATTTATAATTAACATTTTTGAGAAATAATTATGTTTAAATCCTTGTTAACAAACAGAAGCAAGAAATCAATATATATAATGCATACTGAAAAGGATTGAATTTTTCTTTATACACTTCTTAACCAGTGGAATATAGGCATATTGTCAAAACATTATTAGATCATGTTTTATTTAATGAGCCCCAGATTTTAAGTTAATTCATATATAATCCAGAAAAAACCTGCAGTAATTAATCACAATTACAAGTTTTTGCATATTGACTTAACTAGGATCATAAGGACTGTGCTCAACACAGTTTGCACAATAGTTTAATTACAATAACCATTATTATATTCCAGCAGTAAAGTAATTCAGCATTTTCTGACTTCCTATGTATATGCTAGACTTCAAGAATTCATTATGGTCTTGGAGGAGGAGCCAACATCACGACTATACGACGTGCGGTCTCGATGCTCTGAGACCGCAGCCGATACTTTTGCCGCTGGGTGGTCCAATCGGACCTAAACCGTCCCGAAGAGATGGTGAACAGGAAGAATACGTCTTGCTGACCTCAGGGACATTGCAAAGTCCCTGATCGATGCAAGAAAAGTTCTTCAAGCCGGTGACAAAAAAATCCAGCCAAGGCTGATGAAGTCGGGGCGGCTCCAAAATGAAAGGATACGGAAAGAGAAAGTGTTTCCAACTAGTGAGGAACTTTTACTGTTTTAAAAAGAGACTGCCCATAAAAAACTTAAAATTAATTTAAATTGGAGAACAGAAGAATCAAGTGGCGGAATTAAATTTGGAATGGTTTTGGACAGTGGTTATCTTACTTTTTAAATGCTATCTTCATGGATGGAATTTATGCAAGCCTTTTAAAACAAATGAAGTTTTCTTCTATTTTTTCTTTTATTATTCTCTGTAACCTATGGTCTAAAATTTTCCTCTTTCATTACTGTGGGTGTTCTTCTAACCCATTTAAAAATTGGACTCTTTTTTCTAACTTTAAATACAAAAAAGATACAAAAAGAAATAAAGAAATTTGCAACAATAACACTACTACTCGGAGGCTGGAAGGTTTGTGTATTGGAAATGGAACACTTTTTTTCTTCACTGATTGTTTTTGCTCGGCACTACAAGGTCTCACTGCTTGGTTATAGAGAGTGATAAGAAGGGAAGTATACAAATGTCCCTTTGAAGTATATCTTTAACCAGAGAAAAGTGAAAACATTTTTGTGAATTTATGTTTAATTTTATTAACCTTCCAAGCTAGAGCAGCTGTGTTTGTTAGCTGGAGAGAATGGCACAATATTAAAAACAAACAGAAACCTTAAGCTTTCAAAAGATATTTTCAGAAATACAGAAATTATCAAATACATATGAGAGGATAGAGAAGAAGCAGAAAGATTTAGAGCATATAACAGCAAAATTTGATGAAGAAGTTGAGGATGTTTATCAAATGGAAAACATGGTGGTTGAAACCCAAAAAATCGAAGTGGAAAATGAATATAAAGAGATTAAATTTGCTGATATTTATGGTGATTGGTTTGTCTCTGAAAATGGAAAGAGTGGAATACTGAAAGAGGAATTAAATGGAGGGGAAATTTATCCCAGAGGGCAAGATACAGAAGAAGAAAAAACCAAATAATCTATGGATGTAAAGAGAGAAATTTTATTATGAATAACATTGATAACACTACTGACAATCAAAGATAAGATGACTAAGGAAACAGAAGAAGGGCATCAAGATTACACGAGAGATCTTACAAGCAAGGAGTTGCTAAGAGGAGTCCATACAAAGTTGATCAAGGAGATGATTAGAGGACTGGCACCACAAATGGCAGAAGATATGAGACTGTTTTGCTATTGAAAAGATACCGATTGATAGATGGAAGAATATAATTTAAAACTAGTTAAACTTAGTGAAATTTATTGACAATAGATATAGTTTAAATAAATAATTGATAATGTTACTAATATAGACAATGTGAAGTGTTATGATGAGTATAATTGGATATGAATATTGAATGGTACCCATGTAAGGAAGATTAGGAATCCCTTTGTATTATATATAAAGATTAATAATAATAAAAAAGAACCAAGTTAGATACAGTTGAAGTTTTGATTATTAGGGGGGAAATGTTATGATACAGGATATAGTCAAATAAAGGAAGGATAAGAATAACAACGTATATATAGATATGGGTATAACATAAGGAAACTGGATGTAAATTTTGTGATTCGGAAAGGAGGATTAGATAAGTTTGTTATTAAATATTATGGATGTTTAACTAGAATAAGGCATAAGGATTTAGTGTTAGTGGAGGATTTTAGAAATAGTAATTGAAAGGCCAGTATGTGGATATGTATTAAATTTTGGTATATTCTATGATGAAGGACGCTTAAACAATTATAGTCAAATGAAAATGGAGATATGATGATGGTGACATGTATAAATTTTTGAGTTAAAATGCTTGAGTTAATATGAATTATGTTTGTTGACTGTGGAAGAGATGCACAAAAGTCTTTTTGTAACCAACTGATACACTTTCTACAGCAACTTAAGAAGGATGTTTTGTTTGTTTTAAATAAAAAATAAAAAAAAATATTAAAAAAAGAATTCATTATGGTCTTACAAACATGCTATTATTAATATCCAATCCACCACAAATGCAGGAAGCACAGTTCATACATACATATATTATTGTACTTGTAATTTAGCCCTTTAGTTAATACTCCCACTATTAGAGAAGGACAAAATAGAAATAATTTGCAAAGGTTGGTGTGTCAACCCACTTTCTTTTCAGAAAAAACTGTATTAGTTATATTTTTATCCCATCTTTCTCCAAAAAATTCAATGTGACATACATACAGTAACACCTCCTCCTTCAATTTCCTTCCATTAAAAGAAAATATTCTCCCCAGGATTTACCTCCCAGGATTACTACTGTATTGTCTAAGCAATGAATGGAAAGGAGGGGAAGGAGAAAAAGATGGGAAGAATAACAGTTCCACAGAATAAGAATTCCCAAATTACAGGTTTTGTGAAAAGAAAACAGTATATTGGAAATCTTTTTATTTGATGCTACCATAGAGTATATCCATTCAGTTCATGAAGGCAAGTATCACAACATAGCACCAAACTTGGGAGATAAGAAACTTGATATTAAAATAAGTGGTTGGGTTTTTTCCCCCTTAGATAAACACTTTTCCTTAAAAATCTATGATTTCTTCAATTGCTCCTTAACCTTATTTAGCCTGGAGGTAAATTTAAAGTTAGTCCTTTTCCTTAAAAAAACATTCATAGGATGGATATAGACTGAAACTACATTTTTATCGCTTCAATCAGTTGTACATGTTGGAGAAGAAGAAAAAAATCCACAGGACTTAACAAATGATTCTCTAAATAAATGCAAATCAGAAATCACTTCCCAGATATGAAGGCCAAGATGTCATTCTCAAAAAATGCATGAGTCCCACCCAGGGGACTCAACCAGATATTGATAGAATACAATAACCCCACTTTTTTAGAGAAAGGTAAAACTGTCATATATTCATTTGCAATTGATCTCCTACAGTCAAAGATGCTGCAGTTGTTTTTGCCACAGTCCACATGCAAGTAAAACTACACTGCTAATTTCATGAAAGAACTGGCCTTATTTTAGAGCATAATTAAGTGCAAGACAATAGCTTTAAACAAGGTTGGCTGAAAGGAGCCAGCCTTGTTTACTTTTTATATAATATAGCTTTTAAAAAAAGATTTAATATGCACATTCAACAAATATGTTTTAATTATATGTAGCAGATGGAGAGGATTGTACTGTGCTATTTTTATTAGCATACAGGATATGGCATAGTCAGTCACAGACTGTCTCTTTTTAATCCTATCTCTTTAGTTTTTAAAAGCTGCCCTACAAATTGAATTTATTCTGAACATTTGGGGTATGTTCAAAGACACATTTAAGCATTCAAGTTACACTGTGCAACGTATTATCTGTTCCATTGAAAATTTTATGTTTTGGAAATCATTTACAAGTGATAATGCAAATAAGCAAACAAAAATCTAAAGTAGCAATTTAACCTAACTATAGATCAAATACAAGACATTTAAATAATTTCATCACTTCTTAAATTAAAGACTCTCGGCCTGATTAACAAGCAAATAAACATGAAGAGTATTTGAACAAGTTATTATGATATAAATACTTGGAAAACTTGCAATGATTAAGTATTTTAAACACCTCGGGAGTCATCTTCTGTGAGGGTAGCGAGGAAATAGGGACCCAAATATATGTTCTCTAAAAATCAAGAAAGTTTCTTGCTTTAGAACTACTATTGTTATTCATATGCAATTTCAGTCCACAGATGAAGACTTATTCAACTAATCAGTTTAATCATTTATTTGAGAAATGTATGAAGTGGTAATTCTAGGTTTGCAAATTCATTTGGTTTGTATAAAACTACTTATAACTTTGAATAGAAAACAAAACAGTTTTTGCTCACTCTTGGTCAAAATGATCCTTCCAGATGTGTTGGATCACAATTTATTGTTTTCAGCTATCTTGAGTAAGTCCATTCCATCTTAGCAACATAATGCCACTCCCAATAAAAAAATATTTAAGACAAGTAAGAAATCTTTCCTTCTAAGACAAGCCTGGCTTGGTTCAACAGCACAACTGGATCATGTGCTGATTTCTGAACTATTAAGCTAGAACAATGCTTTTCATTCTTGCACATCAAAGGCAGCCTTTGTGATCCTCAATACACTCATTTGCTGTCCAGGATGATGCTGCCAGTACTGCAATGAAGAGGAAGCAAGCAAAGAAACAGGACCACATCCCCACCCCCACACAACTGAGCAAGAATTCTCTGAGGGATTATGAAGCAACAGAAGGAAAGTATAGACCAGTGATGGCTAACCGTTTCCGGATCGAGTGCCCAAAGTCCGTGTGTGTGCATGCAAATACGCACATGTGCACCTGAACTCCCAAAATTCAATGTGCATGCCCCCTGTGCATATGCAACAGAGACCCGAAGACCAGCTGGCTGGTGAAAGGCGTGCATGAATGCTCAGCGGAGCAGAGCTGGGGCAAAGCTTGCATGCCCACCGAGAGAGGGCGCTGCATGCCATAGGTTCTCCATCACGGGTATAGACTCTCCCATACTGCTTGAAAAGAATTTTCCCTTTCCCCAAATCAAATTTGGAATATAATGTCTTCCTAGGCTTCAGCAAAATCCTGATTGTAGCTAACAGCTGCCACTAGTGCAGGTGCTACAGGGTTAACTGTCTTGACCCTAATAACAGGGAGCTCCCAGGAGGGAAGCAGGCAAGTTCTCATTAATGGCTTCCCTTTTTAAATGAACTTCCCCTGAGAGCAAGCAAGGCTGAGTGTCACGGTGGAGGCTAATGAATAAATTCTATAGAAGGTGCTGTGCTCTACAAAGGAATTCAACAGTGTTCTCCTCTCTTCCCAGGGAGGCATCTGCAGGGATTTTCCCCCATAGGAATCATTCTGACAATGACCTGACTCTATTAAATGAAGAAGGAACAAAGAAAGGTGTGATTAGCTATGAATACTTGAAAGGAAACAATGTTTAATGACTTGAAATTATGTAATGTAATGCATATGATCTGTGTCTGTGTCTGTGTCTGTGTGTGTGTGTGTGTGTGTGTGTGCGCGCGTCTTATCTCATAGCCAAACTGGTGAGGTAAAAACACTGCTTACCAGAATACTGTGTTGTTGAAGACAATAACAACATCGCTTTTGATATTAAAATAAAACCTACAGTAAAGATCCATATAGCCAAAAAGATCATTCTCCCTCTAGTGTTTAAAATTCAGCATTACACCTCCCAACAATATTTCTCAAGGCCCAAATAAGACATCTCATTAGAGCTCTGTAGTATTGATTTTATTTTCTGTTCTACACACTGATGAAATTGCAACTCAAGCTTTACTTTTCCCCAGCAGCTTTGTAATACAATAAAAACGTGGGGCACAGAACTAAAACAACCAGTATCATATAATCCAAATATTATTAAAACGGGGCTGCAGTTGAATTGCTACTGTCAGAAAACACAGAATTATGTTATCAGAGAAAAGGTGATTTAGAGGGTTTTACGATTTACAGCATTAAAAAAACAACAACAATGAGATGCAGAAGAAATAATACTTCCTTGTGCCCATTTCCTGGCATAAACACTTCTATCCTGAATCTTGTCTGGAAAGCAGATCGGAACAGATCTAAAGCACTGGTTTCCTTCAAGGCTGCCAGAAGATGAGATACTACAGTAATTCTTTTTCCGTCATCTTGCTCAAGAAATGAATATTTGATATAGATATCTTCACCACACATCTTTTTTTTCCCAGTACAGATTTTACCACTGGATTTTAAAACAGCAAGACTTGCGGTTTTATGAGCCAAGCAAGTTTTTAAAAATATACCCTGCATATTTTATAGAAACTGAAAGATATCTAAAGCAATATATCCACATCATGTCTAATCTGCATCCATTCTTTAGCTTTATTGCACAATGGCATATTCAAATAAATGTGATTTTACCTACAAAATGCAATGTACACTGGTTGTAGTAGACTTTCTAAGATTCAGTCCATATATTACCTGAACATCTATGTAAGATCATCGTTAGCCTTGGTTAATAGCATCCTGCTGATACTAGGATAGCAAAAAAAGAGCATAGAGTTGCTACTGTCCTATCCACAGAAAAATGTATTTTAATAATATTACACCATTGTTTGGTTTCTCTTATCACAAAATTTCTATCATTCGTTCCCTAGAAAATGACCCAGCTGTTTTACTACCAACTGTCTCCGAAATGCTAGGGAATGAATGTGATTCCATAATGGGTTGAAAAATGTTTGGATTTATTTATTTATTCATCACATCTCTACCCCGACATCTCACCTAAGTGACCCTGGGTTGACAACAAAATTCTCATAATATAAAACATAAATCAGAACAAAGTTAAAATGAAAAAGATTACAATAAAGATATTAAAATATCTTTTGATATCTATTAAAAGATATTAAAGTTAAAGAGTGAGAAATTTAAAATGTCGGAGAAAACATCTGCCATGGCACCAGCCATCACCAGGGTTTTGTAGCACTCTCCAAGCTCCCATGCCAATTGGCAGAACCAGGTCTTCATACTCTTTCTGAAGGCTGGAAGGGTGGTGGAACTGCTTCACCTTTGAGAGTAGGTTGCTCCAAAGGACACATCTTGCAGTGGCAGAGAAGGCTCTCTACCTGGACTCTGCCAGTCAAAATTCTATAACTGATGGGGGATGCATAACAAACCCTCCCTGCCTGACCTGGTGGAATGGGTTGATATAATTGGGATGAGACAGTCCATCAGGTAAACTGGTCCCATGCAATAAAGGGCTTTAAAGGTGATAACCAAGACCTTGAATTGGCCCGGAAGCAAACTGACACCCAATGCAGCTTGAATAGCAGAGGTGTTATATGTGCAACCCTAAGGGAACCCAAAACTGCGCAAGCCAATACATTCTACATTATAACAGCCGAGGTGGCACAGTGGTTTAGAGTGCAGTACTGCAGGCTACTTCAGCTGACTCCTAGCTGCAGTTCGGCAGTTCAAATCTCATCGGCTCAAGGTTGACTCAGCCTTCCATCCTTCCAAGGTGGGTAAAATAAGGAGCCAGATTTGGGGGGCAACATGCTGACTCTGTAAACCGCTTAGAGAGCGCTGTAAAAGCACATGAAGTGGTATATAAGTCTAAGCGCTAGTGCTATTCTGAACCAATTACAGTGTTTAATATTCTTCAAGTGTGGCCCATGCATGTGTAGAGTCCATTGCAATAATCCATATGGGGGATGGCCAGGGTATGAGAGACTGAGCTAGGAAACAGTGTAACTGCAGTAAAAGGCGAAGATGAGCAAAGACCCTCCTTGCCACAAGTGCTACCTATTGTTTGAGCAGGAATTGTGAATCCAGGAGGAGCCCCAGATGAGCCACAGATCTGTCTCAGGGAGTGCAACGTTATCCAGGACCAAAAGTGGTAAACCCCAGATAGAGAGGATCCCCCTACTCAAAGCTACTCTTATCTAGATGGAAAACAACAGGTTCAGTTGAAGCCTATTGTTTGCTGTTCTGACCCCCTCCTCTGTCCAGTAACGAATGCCGAGACAAGCTTAACTGGAATGTATTTTAATAGCAAGACACTAAAACCTTGGTGGCTGAAAGCCAAGCAGAACAAACAGATAAGGACCTTGGCAGCAACTCAGACAAACTCAGGCAGCAATAAACACAGATAAGGCTTGGCAGCAATCCAGTCTGCCAAGCTCCCAGCACTGTCCTCCGACATTCAATCCTGCGTTGACTTCTGCAAAGAGGACCGTGTGCACAAGTAGCTTTTTATAGTCTGGAGAGGAGCCTAATGACCACCAGCTGAGTACAATCACCTCCTGTAATTGCATGGCGTGCATCCAGGAACAACTCACTACTGGCCTCCGGCTCACTCTCCCTTGTCTCCTCCCCACTGGTCCAAGGCTCAGGTGCCTCCTAGTGGCCAACCAGCCTCTCTGCGCCCTGCTCGGAGTTGGAACCCTGTCCAGGGTCCTTCACCTCCTCCAGAGCCGACTCAGAGGGCCCCTCGCTGTCGGAGTCTGGTGGCAGCTCCAATGGCACCTGCTGGGCTACAACAGTTTGCCATCTAGACTCCCATCGTCTCCCTGTGGCACTCTTTGAACTTCCACTGACCGGCAAGTCAATAGAAGGTTGAGATGGAGGGAATGAAGCAATCCAGTCAATATGTTTCATTGACTATGTGAAGTCCTGAATCATGATCATTATGGTTTAAGTCAAACCATAGCCATTTTTCAGCATCCTTAGCAGGGCATCATGAAAAACTTGCTCATCACAAGATACTATACCTCTCTGTCCTCCTCTAAGTCACTCCAAGAAACATCAACTTGAATGTAAGAAAAAAGTCCTAAATAATAAAGCTCACTGTTTCAGTAAAGCCAACATAAAACTTAATGACTATTAATTAACTTAATGAGGGGTGCTTTCTGAGCTTGGTTATTTTCTTGCAGATGTTTCATTACCCAAACTAGCTAACATCAAGCTCAGAGAGCACCAAGAAGCCCCCATTTCAACCCTGAACTACTATTCTCCTTTACTGATTAAAGAACTTAATGAACAATATTGAGTTAAACATTAACCAAATGGATTAAGCATCTTCCAATAAAATATCCTTAACAATCAATTAATCATGAATGCAAACATAATTCCACATTTTTTTTAAAAAATGTACATACATAAGCACACAAACTTAAAATCCACACGTTTTAACTCTGGCAGCGAATACTGTGGTGTGACCCAAAAGCCAACAAGACAAGCAGAATCCATAAAGCGTCTTTGTATCCAAGCCCCCAATTAGTGCAGGTTCTAGAGGGGTGCAGAGCTTTGTTCAGCAGTAGTTGGAACTACAGATAGCAGCATTATAAAGCTTGGGCAAGCTAGTAAAAATACCACATACTTATATATTGCTGGCCTGTGCTTTATCCTGTGGACTCCCCAATGACCAGGTTGGCTGCCCTGAGGACAAGACAGGGCATCCCTGTGAGACAGGTGGAGTCTGGGAATACAAAGAGATGAGTCAGCATAGCCAAGTTATATCCCTTATTATGACACACTGTTTTCTTTCTTTCAGCACATGCATATATATACACACAAACAAAATACAGAAGGAGTACAAATCAGCAGACAATCCCCTTTTTCTGTTCTGAATTAAGACTAGTTGTTCCCTACTCCAAATACTCCCAAATAAGCACTCCTAAACGAGAGGTGACCAACACCAGAAACAGTAGGACTACAACTTCAATTGCTAATTTTCTGAAGTGTTAAAAGAGGCCATCTGCTAACATAACATACGGTCTTTTAATTTCGTTGCACTGAGAGTTCAGGATGAGAAAGGGAGCAGGAAGGCCCATCTGGTGCATTATCCTGGGATGTCAGAGGCCATCTGGTACATTATCTTGTGAGGCTAGGCCCTTGGGGAGTGAGGAGCTACATGTGGCTGGGGGCTGCCAACTTTTTATTTTACCAAATAAAACTTCATTTGAAATTAGTTCAGATATTCAAAGGATATGAAGAGCCTCCAAGTGGACTAAAGGCAAAGAAGAGCAGAATGGTTAAGGAAAACAAAGGGAAAACGTGGTTCATAGCTAGTTCTGTCTCACCTACTGTTGACTTCAGTCCCATACACTAGTGGTCCACAACCTTTATGGCATGGAGGCCTGGCTTGGGGGGGGGGGATTGGGCTGCGTGAGTGGTGGGCCAGTACACATGCGTGTGTAGCTACACTCAAGCGAGTGGTGGGCTGGCACGCATTTGTGTGCACCAGCCTGCGACTCTTGTGAGTGGAGTTGCACATGCACATGCATGCTAGCCCACCGCTCGTGGAATGCAGTTTCAGGACACAAGGGTTGGGGATTCCTGCCATACATAGCTCCAATGGATTATTCCCACAAAGATATATGGCTGATATAAAAAGATTCCTCCTCCCTACTTCATTTAGTCTAGGGATCTGCAACCTTAAACACTCAAAGAGCCATTTGGACTCATTTCCCACAGAAAAGAAAACACCGGGAGCCACAAAACCTGAGTGGGTGGCTGTTGTTGCGAGAGGAGAAGGAGGGGGAGAAGGAGTGTCACCCGAAGGGAAGCCTCCACCGCAGCTCGCGCTCATTCCTCAGCCAGCCCGGATTTCTAAAAAGTTGCCAAGAAGAAAGAGAAGGAATAGCGAAGAACCCCAAGGAGAGCTCGCCGGGTTGGACCAGCGTCGGCTTTCCGAGAGAGAGAAAGGAGAGACACAGAGAGAGAGACACAGAGATTGAGAGTGAAGCTCCAGCAAGAGTGAGGCTCCGGAGAATCAGCTCCGGCTGCTTCTCCATCCCCTGCCATAGCCCTTACCTTCTCAGGCCAGGCAAGGAGTGACTGGGAGGTGAGGGTGAGGGGCGGTGCCAGCCAGTGGTGGGATTACCCAACGGGGGGGGGGAGCACAGCAGAGGGGCCCCATGTTGCAGACACCCGATCCAGTCAATGCTTTATTTTATAGTGGCCAACCATGACACCTCTGAACCCACAACACTGATAATCTTATCCTGCTTGAATTTTAAAAATATGTATGCACTCTTAAGAAATGCTGCCTTTTATCTATATCAGTGTTTTATTTTTGCTACATGACCATATAGGCAAGACTCTAATGGAAGTATTCATAGCAAAACACTAATAAATATCCCAAATACTATGCAATTGAATAGGATTGGTTTCAAATTTATCTGTAGTAGGATTACAAATTACCCATCACAAATCTGGGATTGAAGAAAACTTTTGATTAATTAATCATTCCTGAACATTTTATTCTCAATGATGTACTGAAACTTGTATTTTCAAAAAGTGGACAGAAAGTACTTAATGAGAAATCATATCTTCTCCTGCTACACAAAGAATATTTTCTTCTTCTAAGCTGTTATCTGATGAACTCAGTGCATCGTATTTAAAGACTACATTTTGGCTCCATATCTATTGCCATGACACAATAACTATAACTTGAACAATGAATCCACTATGATCAATTAATATCCTAATTTAGCTGCTGAAATGGCCCATAAAGAACTGTAATGTTTTCCCTTTGGGGGAAAGAATTCCAGCTGCTTTCTTATAAATCCAAATACAATGCAAAAGGAAGTAGCAGTTAAATAATAAAGTCAGTAGGAAGAAATGGAAAACGCTTTTCTCGCCACCAGGTGGAAGCAGTTCCCCGCTGAACCGATGTTGCTGAAAAAGTAACATCTACCAGCGGCTCTGTTGATACATTGGAAACCTCTTTTAACCTGGGCATGTGACCCAGATAGCTCAGAAAAGACCCCACAGAGGAATCAGGTAGCCACTCTAATAGGAGATGGTAAACTCCCCCCACACACACACACACACTCTGATCATTACACCAGCTCCAACTTCTGCTGGTTATCATCCGTGGCATTGATATTGATTTGTACTGTAATTCAAATACACTGGAACAAGCTCTCAGGCCTCCCACTGTATGAAGTGACCCTGAAGCATTGCCTAACCAGAGCTTGTGCAAACAAAACAAAACTAGTGAGATTGCTTTTGATCAACACAAAAAAGTTCCATCTCTAACATACATAGAATTCTAGTTAAGACAACAGATTTTAATCCCAATGTTGCACTACAACTTCAATTTGACTGAACTATTTTAACCAAAGCCAGGTGAAGACTAATAATTTAATAAAAGTCTCTATGTCATAACTATGTCACATCCTCAAAGGGGAGGAATATCATCTACCCTGTTCCCCCCCCCGCAAAATAAGACCTCCCCGGATAAGCCCAATCGGACTTTTGAGTGCATGTGCTAAAATAAGCCCTCTCTGAAAATATTGTAACACAGCAGCGCCATGAGGTGACCATTCTCACCACCTGCTACACTTCAAAAATAATAAGACCTCTCTGAAAATAAGGCCAAGCTCTTATTTTGAGGGGGGGTGTCAAAAGAAAATAAGACCCTGTCTTATTTTTGGGAAAACATGGTATTTACCCATGTAGAGAGTAAGAAAAGTGTCAGTGGCAAAAATGTGCAAGAATCATTACCACGACAGAGAGCTAAAGCATTTTTTTTAGCCCTGAGAATCAAGATAAAATTAGGAGGCAGCTCAGGCAGGGACCTTCCCAATTCAGTGGAATATGAGAAAGAAGGGAGGTAAATGTGCAATCTGACTTTTCAAAATTCTCTTATAAGCAAATTCAATAAAGTATAATTCTGCTGTTCCCATGGAGTTGATTTTCTGGTCTGATCTACCTAGTGGGGAGCTGACAGTTCATGAGTTCTTAAGAATAATTTTCATCTAGAGATTAAAAGGCAACCTTTGCAAATTAAGGACTGGCCTTATAGATAAGAGAAGGAAATATACTTTTTGCAAAATGTTGGGACTTACTAGCATCAAGTTGGCCAGTCATCAGTGGAAGAACCAGCTCTAAGGGACTTTATTGGTCTCTCCTAAATTCGCTGGATACTCTTGGTTGCCTAAAGGGAGACTGTTATGGCACTCACAGTTTTGAGTTAGCCATGCATAATGGATGCTACCAAAGCACTTTTCATAGAAAGTGGCATCAGATGGTAAACTCTTTTAGCTACCATCCTTATTTATGGCCCTTGCAGATGGTCTAACATTATGTGGTAAATCCTACATTTTTCTGCTGATTATCTATGGTTATTGTCATTGTTATAAGATCCATAAGACCTTTGCATACAATCTGCATTACTGAATGCAACAATATATACTGTACCCACTTCTGTGATATTATGCTAGCACTGCCATGTCTCCCTATGGTAAGTGAACATTTTATCAAAAAGATTGCCTACCAAGGGGAGACTTATGTTTACTGTCATCTGCTCATTACCTCTGCAAAGAATCATCTCAAAATCCAATTAGCCAATTTTTAAAGATATTCAATTTCATGAATAAAGACGAATTGAATATATATTCAATTTTCCTGAAAAACAAGTCCTGGGCTGAGCATTTCTCCATGGAGGCACCATCTGAGCCAAGGTGGCGCAGTGGTTAAAAGCAGCACTGCAGGCTACTGCTAGATCAGCAGGTCAGCGGTTCAAATCTCACCGGCTCAGGGTTGACTCAGCCTTCCATCCTTCCGAGGTGGGTAAAATGAGGACCCAGATTGTTGGGGGCAATATGCTGACTCTCTGTAAACCGCTTAGAGAGGCCTGAAAGGCCTATGAAGCGGTATATAAGTCTACTGCTATTGCTATTGCACTGAAAGTAAACAGCTGGAACTCCCCCACGTCCTGTTTGGCCTTCCAAGTTGATGCAGGAGGCCATAATGCAATGCCCATAATGCAATGCCTGTGTGAATCTCCCTATGTACCCTGCCCCCACATATGCATGCACGACCTTCTTGTGCACCCCCCCCTCGTGCATGCACCTCCCCTTGCCCATTTTTGGCTTCTAGGTTGGTGTAGGCAGCTTTCCAGGCCCAAAACGGGGCATGGGGGCTCCTGCGCTCCGTTTCCTGGAAAGCCTCCTGCACCAACCTGGAAGCCAAAAATGGGTGAGGGACATGCACCAGGGGGGCAGGGGAGTGCAGAGGGTCACATATGCATGTGCAGGGGAAGGGCTTGCAGGGGGAGTCAGGGCACACTTGGGTCACACATGCATTCACACTTTCAGCACATGATGACAAAAAGGTTAGCCATATTATTACATATTATTACTCTAGAGGTAATAATAAAGGAGAGTATCTGTAGCTCAGGGTTGACATGGGGTGCTCTCTGAGCTTGCTTGTTTTACTGCAGACATTTCAATACCCAAAGTAGGTAACATCAGCAGAGGTAATCCTCCAGATGTAATCCTTGTTTAAAGGCCAGTCACTTGGCAACAATTGGAACTTATGAAGGCTGGCTGAGGAACTCTGGGAGTTGAAGTCCACAGGTCTTAAAGTTGCCAAGGTTGGAGACCACTGATCTAGATTCTAGAAAGTGTGCAGAGGGGAAGAACAAAGATGATCAGGGAGCCGGAGGTTATAACATATGAAAAATGGTGGCAGGAACTGGGTATGTCTAGTCTGATGAAGAAAAGGACTAAGGGTGACATGAAAGAAATCTTCCAATATTTGAGGGACTGTCACAGTGGGGCGGGGTGTGTGTCAATGTATTCTCCAAAGCACTGGAGGGCAGGACAAAGAGAAATAGATGGCTTGCCTCCAGAAGTTGTGGATGCTCCATCACTGGAGGTTTTTAAGAAGAGACTGAACAGTCATTTTTCTGTAATGATGTAGGGTTTCTTGCTTGAGCACAGGGTAGACTAGAAGATCTCCAAGCTTCCTTCTGACTCTGTTATTCTGCATTCATGGCCATTTGCAGAGTCCTGCCATCACATGACTTCACAATTTGCAACTTTTCTTGCCAGAAAACAGCATTTACTTCCTGTTTCCATTTTTTAAAAATGGCTGTTGCAAACAATGGGCTCATTTAATGTGGCATTTGCTTAACAACCAGGTGTTTGTTTAACAATTGACACAAAAGTATATTGTCAAATTAGGGTAGTCATGTGGTGACTCACTTAACGACTGGCATGATTTAGAACAGTAATTCCAGGCTAAATTACAGTCATAAGTCTGGGGCTACATGTACTTTGAGTTCTTGAACAAAGCTGGGATACACAGCTAATTAAAAAAAAACCTTAGAAACAATTGTACAATTTTATAGCCTTCAATTAAACAAACCATTTAACTTTCTACTAGACATATATTAAAATCTGCATTTATGTAAAGTCAGAATTGCTACAAATTTTAATATAAACATCGATCCATTATACTATACATTAATTTATTCTGTTTTTTTTTAAAAAAATAGACTCCTATAATTCTACCAATAATTCATTACTAGTACTTTTCATAAGAATTCTTGTGCAAATTCACATTAGACTAATTTTTGGTTAAAAAAAAAAATCTATGTAGGCTGTGTACCCTTGATAGCTGCAGCTACTTGATGATAGTACTTACAGATTTTTCAGGGGGGGGGGAAGGGCATGTGAAATTATTGTTCCTCTAATTCAGGGGTGGGGACCCATGGCTCTTTTATGACTTGTGGACTTCAAATGGCTCAGGAATTCTGGGAGTTGAAATCCACAAGTCATAAAGGGCCATGGTTTCCCACCTCTACCCTAGTGGTGGAAAAGCAGCATTTCATTCCCATGAGTCATCAAGGACAGTTGATTTTTTTTTGGGGGGGGGGTGTTTCCGAAAGTTTTATAGCCTCTTTCAAAGTTTACCTCTTTCTGGAATGTGATCACAGGGAGCCGATTCACGACAGCTGAGATATACACTCAACTGGTGGCAGCAGCTTTTCTCTGGGAAAGACTCAATTATATTCCACCTGTTTTTCCAGGACAACTGCGAATAACGTAGGTCCACAATAGATTTTGGATTGGAAAACACCGAGTATGTAGAAGACTATGTCAGCAGTAAAAATTTAATGACAAAACGTAAATCAATAGCCCATACGTTTATTCATACGGATGTACATTAAATAAAGAGATGTTTCTTATTCATATTTCATCTTATTTCCAAATAAATTGGAATCTTGAAACAAAACATGAACAAGGTGAAGGAGATGAGTACAGAATTGAGTCGTTCAGAGTACTAAACTCCAGTACTGTAGTTTTAAATCTGTTTCACGTTATGTCTGATTTTTGATGATTCACCAGACACTGTCTGTTTTATTTTGCAGCATATGGACTAGGACCACTACTGTAAAATGAAAGCTGACATCTTCAGCAGATGCATTCATTCTGAATCATTTTACAGGTAGACAGCTCCAATTTTGTACACATAGATATACAAAGCCTGCAATGTATCTCCTGTCTTTGGAATTAATCCAACAACATTAAAATTAAATTGCACCTAAAAGGAATGCATTCATCTTCCTTACTTTAACTGCACTACAGAACATTTTGCAACTAGAAATCCCTGAATAAGTTATTTGCTGAATAAAATAAAGTAAACCAGACTTTTCTTTATATATCATACACCTATGCAAATTGAGTCTCAAATATTCATCACAATATGAAATTAAATAGGAAAAACTTGAGCTACATGTTTCTTGATAGCATGTTCTTAAAGAAAAAAAACTGTATAAGAAGAAATAATGAAAATCGCATGTGTGGAAGAAAACTGAATGGCTCTCACTTGCTTTAAATAAAATTATGAAAAGCAATTACATTACCGAAACTTGTACAATCAATCAAAAGATACAAAAAAAAAATGCAAAATAACCCATGGCAAAATAAAAATACATTCAAATTGCATATGTTTTCCCTTTCAGCAAGTGCAGTCCTTGACTTACACAGTCCATTTAGTGTCTTGTTTCTAGTTACGACACTGAAAATAATGACTTATGACAATTTTTCTGTCACAGCATCCCCATGGTCACATGACCAAAATTCAGATGCCTGTCTCATATTTATGGCAGTTGCCATGTCCAGAGGCCATGTGATCACCAATTGTGCCCTTCTGACAAGTAAAGTCAATGTGGAAGCCAGATTACTTAGCAACCGTGTTACTAACTTAACAACTGCAGTGATTCACATAACAACGGTGGCAAGACAGGTGGTAAAATGGGGACAAACTCGTGTAACAAATGTCTCGCTTAGCAACAGAAATTTTGGGCTCAGTTGTGGTTGTAAGTTGAGGACTATCTGAAAATGGAAGTCAGATGTCTGATATATCCTCTTTGGCTAAAATACTTACCAATGACAGGCAGGCACACACACACTATTTGAAGCTCTGAACAATCTCACTGGAAGAAATTCTGTGGGGAAAGGGAGGGGGCTCTCTGGACTTGCACTCTTTGTGCTCTGGAAACGACTTCAGCATATCATTTATCAGACTGTACTCAAGTCATGTTTGTGGCCATATTTATATGATGACTAAAGTTTGCCATTAGCTGGCACTGCCAGGAATAGCTTTAGAAGAAGTGCATTTACAGCTCATCAGTGACCATTAGCAATGGCAGCAGATAGTCCGCAGGGCATATAGAAAGGATTTTAAAAAGTCTGCAGCAAGAGAGTGCAGATATGAATACAAACACAGTCAGTTTTAAAACTGGAATGCCTGATTATATGTGAATTTAACACGGTCTTTGATCCTGATGATTGCTTTAGTTACTTTGGATGAACCAGAAATTTGCCCCTACTGTTTAGGAAAAGAAGCTCCTAAAGGATGTCGCAATGAAAGCCATTCAATAAACAGGAAGGATCCCTCAAAATAGATGCAGAATGTGGTTTTTAAAAAGATATTCCGCACCCGAAAATAAGGTATCTGTTCCAGAGAAACTGGATAGTAAAATCACTGGAAATAGCATGTTCTGCACGGTGATATTTCCCAGATCAGCCAGAAAATATTGATGATAAATAGGGAAAAAATAATAATTACCTATTAAGTAATTGTAGGCACATTAGAAAGACTCACCAAACTATATTAACAACAGGTGGTACTAATAGACTACATAATCAGCCTCTGCCTTTTACAGAAAGTGTCAAACAGTACTGTCCCAACAGATTAATGAGCAGCAATTAGTGGATTTCCTTGAAATTTCTAAAGGCAAGTTTTGACAGAGTAGAACAGCAAGTCAGAACCTTTAAATCTAAACCTTTAAATTGCTCCAGCAATATTGGCACAACCTTCCTGTCTGGAAAATACCCAATGACACAAAAAGCCTTCTCTAGTGATTGTGATACCACAGCAGACAGACCCAGGCACTCTTTATAGTGACCTAACAGCTAATGCATTTGTTGTTACAAGGGTCTGACAGGCAGGTTGCAATGAAATTATCGTCCGATGATGATTGTTATAATTATGAACATCCAGGCCATATAATGATCTTAGGCAGTTCACAACAACTGCTAAAAAACGAGAATAGAACCACCACCCTTCCCATTAGGCGCCAGATCAACCAGACTATTAAGCTTTCTGACTCAACTCCATCCTAGCCCAGCACCTGTGGGATAAGCCAGGTTTTAATGGCCTTCTGGGAAGTCAAAAGGGTGGAGATCCCTTGAATCTCAAAAGCAGGAACTAGTCCAGAATATTCCAATATTGTCAGAGAAAGCAAAAGACAAGTCACCTTTGAAAATATAATTTATTTTATAGTTTATTTTTAGTGTGGATCAGTGGTGGGTTGCTCTTGGTTTGGTCGAACCCGTAGTGGTGGTGGTGGGAGGCCCTGCCCACGCATGCTTCTGCACATGCGCAAAAGTGTTGTACGTGAGCGGGAGCACGCGTGAACTGGTAGTAAAAATATTTGCAACCCACCACTGGTCTGAATGTACCACTTTCTGCAGCAACCTTGCTGCTGCTGCTGCTTCTGATGCCATGTCAGTTTAACAACACAAACCAAATTGAAAATGAAGGGAAGTCATAGCAGTGACTGGAGGGATAGGGCATGGGGAGATGCCTGTAATTGAAATAACCAATGAAGATTGCAATGAGCTGATTCCAGTCTTTCCCATTCTATCATCCCAGTAATAAGCAGTGTCATGCAGACATATCCTTAGAAATGCTTTATGGGGCACCGTTAGCTGAAGTTTTGAAGGACAATGTATACGTCCCTCAAAAACCTTTCCATTTGATTGTTTATGAGAACAAGAGTGCAACAATTTTAACAATATAGTGTGTCTGCAAATAAGGATTGCATGATGGTTCAGATTTCAAATACACGCACACACATATGAGAAAGATAAAGAGAAAAATGTTATCTCTGTGCTGGATATATGTATACCAGTGCTTTTCAACTTTAACTGGCAACTTTAAGATGCGTGAACTTCAACTCTCAGAATTCTCCAGTCAGCAAGGGATCTTTCTTTGCTTATACTGTATGCTTAGGCAACGCAACAAAAATAAGCACAGTATTTTATTACTTTTACCAACCATAAGAGACAAAGGTTTGATGAAGCACATTGACAGAATTCTGCCCAGGATGTCTATGCAGGATGTCCATTTCTCTACATTTAATATTTTCCACTGCTCTTAAGCTAGGAAAGTTTTTTGTTTCACAATACAAGTAATAAGATAAGAACATGTCACTGGCCAGTCTGAAAATATCTCAGGAAGTAGAATGAGAACAAGTTAGCAGATATTAATGACCTTTTGGAGGGGGACATTTTATTCTATAATAAAACCAATGTTTAATCCAATATAACGTAGAGAAGGAAAAAGCACCATCCTAGTACATCAACCTGTTTATTATAAAATACATTTTATATTGTCCCATACTACTAGGTAAAGCCAGGATTTTGTTCTACTTCTATTTGCTTTAATACAATAATACTTGCACTTCAACTAATGATTTACAATGGAGTTATTTTAAGTAACTTGAAAACATATACAAGATACTGTGATATGTCTGTGCTTGTTTTTATAAGATAATTATGAATTTTGCATAACAGGTGTATTCAAACAAGCACTCTACAATGAAACCTCCTTAAAAGTACACTTCAAAACCTAATCTTTCATTAAGACAAAAAAATACACACACACATACAACAACCCAAGAAATGTAAAATCATTCTTTGGGTAAGTAAACTAAACAGCATCTTCTATTCCAAAGAACCATGGTTCGATTTACAGAAGCCAGACAGAATTTATAAGGTGAGTAGAAAAAGACAAAATGATCCCAGGGATTAATTTATAAAATGACCATTGGTCTTACCTGAAGGGTCCTTTTCTGCACACTGCGAGAGAGTCCAAGTTGTGGGTTATTTCAGTCTGGTTGCCCTGAAACTGAGGAAAGACTTTTCCTTGGCCACGCCTCCAGGCGTGCCTAATCCCCAGAAATTTGAGACACTTTGGCCGTGGAGATGCAGCTGGAGATGACCTTAGAATGGAACCGTGTTGACATGACGATCCGTAACCCCGGACAGACCAGGGTGGGTTGGACTCTCTCGCAGTGTGCAGAAAAGGACCCTTCAGGTAAGACCAATGGTCATTTTCCTGCACACTGCTTAGAGAGTCCAAGTTGTGGGACATACCCAAGTTAATGTCCATCTGGGCGGGCAGAATCAGAGTCACGGGTTACGACAGAAGTAGTCACTGCCTGCAGCACCCGCCTGCCAAAGGCCGCCTCAGCTGAAGCAAATGTGTCTAACTTATAGTGTCTGATGAACGGAGACAGTGTAGACCACGCGGCTGCCCTGCAGATCTCCTCGATCGGCGCCTGCGTGGCCCAAGTTGCAGAAATCACCGCACTGCGCGTCGAGTGAGCCGTAATTCGGATAGGAACCGCTCTCAACTGTAATTTGTACGCAGATGCAATATAGGCTCTGAGCCATCTGCCAATCGTGGACGAAGAGACTTTCTTCCCTAGCGATCCGGGCTGGAAAGATATAAAGAGAGCCTCGGACTTCCGGAAATCGGAGGTGCGATGGATGTAGATTTTTAGTGCTCGTCGCACGTCAAGCTTGTGCCACTTACGCTCGCCGGATGCGAAGGATGCGGGCAAAGGTTCGGCAACACAACCCCCTGCACCCTGTGGTACCAGGAGTTGACCTTGGTGAGAAAGGTCGGATCAAGCCGCAAAAACAACCCTGTCGGAATGGACGACGCATAAGTCCTGGCGCATAGACAGAGCCGCCAGCTCCGAGATCCGACGGGCGGAGGTGATGGCGATGAGAAAGGAAGTCTTTAGTGAAAGGTGCTTGAGAGAGGCTGTCTGGAGAGGCTCAAACGGCGGACCCGTGAGAGCCTGTAGCACCACAGAAAGTTGCCATGTCGGGTAACGGTGGACCGTGGGAGGCCGGATGTTAGAGGCGCCCTTGAGAAAGCAGCGCACCCAGGGAACCTTGTTGAGAGGAAGAGAAGGGTCGCTGGACCAAACGGTAGACAAGGCCGCCACCTGGCGATGAAGCGTGGCCGGAGCGAGACCCCTCTCAAGGCCCCCCTGCAGAAGTCCAGCTCCCTTGCCACTGGAGCAGTGACGGGGTCAAGGTCTGAGTCCTCACACCAATGGGCGAAGGTAGCCCAAGTGGAGTTGTAAATCCGAGTCGTCGACGAACGCCGAGCCAGTTGAATAGTGTGGACGACGTCATCTGACAGACCTTCAGCCCCTAGCAGGTCCCCCTCAAGTGCCAAACGGCCAGCTGCAGCCATTGGGGCTCCGGATGGACAATGGCCCCTTGGCTGAGGGAGACCTGATCCGGGGGAATCCGCCACGGCGGGGACACCAACAGGCTTACCAAGTCGGCGAACCACGACCTCCGGGGCCAGTGTGGCGCCACGAGTAGAACTTCCGCCCCCTCTTCTATGATCTTGATTAGAAGACGGGGAAGGAGTGGAAGAGGAGGAAACGCATAGAGGAGGCCGCGAGGCCATCTGCAGCGAAGAGCATCTGTTCCTTCCGCTCCCGAACACTGGAAACGGGAGAAAAGGCACGGAAGGTGCGTGTTGGCTTTTCTCGCAATCAGGTCTATCATCGGTAGGCCGAACCGGCGAGAAAATTGTTGAAACAGAGCAGGATCCAGCCGTCATTCCGCGGAGTCTATGGTGGTCCTGCTCAGCCAGTCCGCCTGGGTGTTGTCCACGCCGGAGATGTGGTCGGAGCGGATCGATTCCAGGTGCCGCTCCACCCATAGTCCCAAGGCCTCTGCCTCTGCCATCAGCCTTCTTGACCTGGTGCCGCCCTGGCGGTTGAAGTGCGCCTTCGTGGCGACGTTGTCCGTCATCAATAGGACATGACGGTGGCGTATGTGACAGTGGAAAGAGGGGAGGCTTGGGCCTTGAGAAGGTCAGGATTACTGTAGGCCTCCCAGGCTGGGCGAAGGTCTTTGATTAGGCCAAGGCACCAGCTCCGCTCGCCCAGGAACGGCGAAAAATAAGTAGACAGAGGAGAGGCAAAGGCCAGAGGGCCGAAACCCTTGCTGGCCTACTGCCCCTCAGCGATCCCTGCTGTAGCGTGGCTGCGTGGCCTGCAGCTGGGCCTAAACGGCAAATTCACGCCTAAAATGGCCGCCGCGCCATGAGGGAATAGTAAGGGCCATGAGGTGATCGCCCTAGCCCTGGGCCATCGCACTCGCGCCTCCGCAGCAGTTCCTATAAGCGAGGGGCTTGAAAAAACGAAGAACTCGCAAGAAAACAATAAAAAGGGAACCCGAGGGGTTAATCAGACTCCTGGAGCCTTCCTGCCGCCGCTCGTGCCGTTTTAAAAGGCACAGCAAGCCTCCGAGATCGGCCTGAGGAGATCAACAAAGGAGGCCCTTCCCCCAGCCAAACGCTTACCTCCTGGAGCTCCCAAAACAGCTTCCAAACGGGCCAAACTGAGGAAAATTTCTGGGGATTAGGCACGCCTGGAGACGTGGCCAAGGAAAAGTCTTTCCTCAGTTTCAGGGCAACCAGACTGAAATAACCCACAACTTGGACTCTCTAAGCAGTGTGCAGGAAAAAGGTAAAGGTTCCCCTCGCACATATGTGCTAGTCGTTCCTGACTCTAAGGAGCGGTGCTCATCTCCGTTTCAAAGCCAAAGAGCCAGCACTGTCCGATGACATCTCTGTGGTCATGTGGCCGGCATGACTAAATGCCAAAGGTGCATGGAATGCTGTTACCTTCCCACCAAAGGTAGTTCCTATTTTTCTACTTGCATTTTTACATGCTTTCAAACGGCTAGGTTGGCAGAACCTGGGACAAGTAACAGGAGCTCACTCCGTTATGCGGCGCTAGGGATTAGAACCACCGAACTGCCAACCTTTCTGATCAACAAGCTCAGTGTCTTAGCCACTGAGATACGGGCATTGCCCTTATTTATGTATAGCCCTCGCTATATGGTATTTATTTTCCTATAACTATAGGAAGAGCCTTTTCTGTCATGGCATCCCCACTTCTGGAATACCATTCCTACAGCAATCAAATGGGCCTTATTCCTGTTGACCTGCCCTGAAGATGTGGCTCTGTGCTTGAGGCTCGGGCTCTGGGTGTGGAATGGAGCCCACTGCTTAGTTAGTTATGTTGAATGCTGGATCATGGATTTGTAACTTTTTCCAGCTGCCATGGATTTTATACTTTTATATGTTGTATATGTTTATTATTTTTATATTAGGAGCTGCCAAGAGTCACCTATGTGGGATGGGTGGCCATATAAATCCAATAAGTAAATAAATAAAGCAGGAATAACAACAGTTGAGAGAGAATTGAGAGAACGAATGGGATTTACTCAGTGTTAGATAAAAACTTCTCATACACACTCATACACAGGCAGCATAAACAAGAATCTATTAATTATTTTCCATGTCAAAAATGGTTTAATATCCAATGAATACCAAAATGTACCAATTCCTGAGGGGTCCTTAGCGCTCCCTGAGCTAATTGCTTTCTTGCAGATGTTTCATTAGCCAAACTATGAAACATCGTCAGTACTAAGTGTTAAACTACACTATAGTGCCAAAAGTATTCGCTCACCCATCCACATCAGTGGTAGTCAACCTGGTCCCTACCACCCACTTGTGGGCGTTCCAGTTTTCATGGTGGGCGGTAGGGGTTTTGTCCGATACTGAAGCCCTTTCCTTTTTAAAATTTAATTGACTTCCCTACTTTATAAATCACCATTAATGTGGAACCGGTGGGCGGTTAGAAAATTTTACCACTAACAGATTCAAAAGTGGGCGGTAGGTATAAAAAGGTTGACTACCCCTGATCCACATAAATACTTTTGGCAATATAGTGTATTTTTCTTCAGAGGTACTAATTCCTCCACAAATGCCAGACTCTAGCCAATCAGAAGGTTCAGGATGATCTTGAAATGAACAACAGCTTTACTTATAGATTGGATACATGGAAGTTCCGGTTAAAATAAATATAAAATTTCCAGATAGTCTAAATAATTGTGCCTTAAATATAATGAATATACAGAACTGAAATGGAAGGCAACAGTGAGCTTAATGTCAAGTACAAAAATATAAGTAGAAAAGGATCTGTTGTGGAAAGTAAGAATTTTCTCCAATACATTTAATAATAGATCAAATTCATTACAATGTAAGGTTAGTCAGAAAATAAAGCACAGGTCAGGAGTTATATCAGACGTCCAGGAGATGACTAGCACAGTTAGCAACAGTTCAGGAAATTGGTTTTTTTTAAAAAAGCATTTCCTAAAAAAAACACCAGATCACTTGTTCAAATGAAGAAAACAACAAAAAGGAACACAAAATTGAAGAAATAAAAAAATATACAAAATAAAAGAGGCAATGAAGATTACCACCGCCAACAAAATGAAATATATAAAAGCACAGGATCAGCTAAGTAGATGATGAGATAAAATAAAATCATCAAGTAAAACAAACAATTTCTGCAGAAGAAAAATCCACATAGCTTTTGCCAGGGTTAAGTAACAATTCTTTCCTGAAAAGGTCAGCAATCCTGTGTACAAGAACAATCCAATAATAATTTTACATGGACTTTGAAAAGATTTTTGACAATACCTCTCAGTGCTGCCAAAGATTCTGGAACTAGTTTAGCAATCTGTTATGAATTGATAACAGATTAAAAGACACAAATGCAAGGGGCATATTCTTAAGGTTATAAACAATAGGCATCCAAGGATCTGAAATAAGGACTGCATGATTACTTTATTTAAAAATAATTTGGTTTTAGCATTAAGCATTAAAATGGATTGGATATAGTAATTTAATGAGATTAAAACAAAGGGATAGCAAAAAGCCCCAAAAGATTATGTATTACAAAGCAAATAAAATTCTGTATAAGCAAATAATATAAAAGGATCTATGCCTCTATTTTTCCCTGTAACAACCAATTTGGGAGCTTAGAAAATGGACAGAAATAAGCAGCCAAAGTGATCAAGAACCTAGATTAATTATTTTATGATGAAAGGTAAGCAGTATAAAAAGAGGTACAATATCAGTATCAGGGGACATTTAGTGTAATAGTGGAACGTTTAGTATAGATACACAGAAGTAACTTCACAGAGCACATAATCAAAAAATAAAATTGCTATTAAGGGATATAGTGATAAGTGTCATTTTATTTGGCTTTAAAGATCTTACATAAATTTATGAATATACAGTAAAGCTCTCAAGGAATACATATCATAATGGTTACAATTGATAATTAGTAAGTATATATTAATTATTAATTACAGTGTTTCCCCGAAAATACAGGATCTTATTTTCTTTTTATGTACAAAATATGGCTTGGGCTTTATTATGCAAAGGGGGTTTGCCGGGTGGCTGCTTATGAGCGTGGTCGCTTCACGGCTGTTGTGTTGCGTTGCTGCGACAGTGCAACACAGCCATTCGCCCATGAGGCTGTGCCCGGCTCTTTGGGAGCCCGCTCGCAAGAGAGCAGCCGCCCGGCAACCCCCCTCTTCAGCTGGGCACAGCGCTGCTCACCAACCTAGCAGTATCCCGAAGGCGCCAAGCAATGCAATCACCTTTGTCTCCCCCCAGGTTCCCGCGGCATGGCACCTTCAGGATACTGCTAGGTAGGTGAGCGGCGCTCTGCCTGGCCGGAGGTGGGGGGTTGTCCAGGGGTCTTATATGCGGCGGGGGGCTTATATTTTTGCCCTCCAGAAAAATGTGGCATGGCTGTATTATGAGGACATGTCGTATTTTCGGGGAAACACGGTAAATTTGTAACCATTATGATATGTGTTCCTTGAGAGCTTATGTATCATAATGGTTACAAATTATAGTATACATACATTCATTCATACATACATACATATATACATACAAAGCTAGAATGATTTGCTGAGGTGCTTCTTGATAAATACAGGTAGTCCTCGACTTAAACCACAATTGGGACCTGAAAATTCATTGTTAAGCAGTGCGATCATTAAGTGAGACATCATGACTGCACCTAATTTTACAACTTTTTTTGCCATTAAGCGAAGCATCATGTGACTTGACTTGCAATCTTCTGCTGCCTTCAGTATTGACTTGGCTTGTTGAAAACCAGCTGGAAAGATTGCAAATGGCAGTAATGTGACCATGAGATGTTGCAACCATCATAAATACCTGCTAGCTGCCAAGTGACTGAACTGTGATCAGGTGACAACCGGGGACACTGCAGTGATCGGAATTGATTTTTTTTTAAGTCACTTTTTTCCGTGCCATTTTGTAGCTTCAAACAGTCACTAAAGGAAGTTGGGGATTATCTGTAAAACTATGCAATCCGAAGGATACTGTAAAATTAATTGTTGTTCTAGAAAATGTACCTTTTACTGAGCAGTTTTATACTAAGGAAAATGTTGTTGTTCATTCCCTGAAGTCCAAGAGTCAAATGACAGAAGTGGTTTTGTCCTGTTTTCAAATCATGATCAGATTTCCTACAGCTTCCCAAATAGTGGTTATTTGCATATACTGTGTATAAGAAAACAGTATTGGGACCACCATTTTGTTTTTAACTACAGTTCATATAATCACTGGCCTTGCTTGCTGGAACATAGAAGTGGTATAGGCTTTCATGAAATAAATGGCCATTCACACATAATAGACAGGGCAAGATCAAAGACCCAGTCCATCACCTTTTAGTTGAGCAACTGGGGCAGATAAACCATTCATGATGGTTGTCTGAGATAATGACTTTCACCCAAAGCTGATCTGATCATATTCAAAGAAAGGGCAGAACTCCAGATTACAGCCCAAGTGAAGAGGCACAAATTTGAGTTTAGTAATAGCTCACACAGTCACCTGGGAACACAAAAACACAAAAAGAAATTGGAGCTCCAGAAGAGGATAGCTGAAAGCTAAATATAGAACTCTCCTTAGAAGTCGTGCTCCTGTACATGAGACACAGGGAAGGAAGCCCATACATGGTATTATTTCTCCTCTAAGATTGTACCTGCTGCTAACGATTTCTTTTGGCTCAACCTTCCCAGCAAGGGCAATCTTCATATTCTGCAGAAAATATATTATATTGTTATTAGGAATAACAATCCTCAATTGTTACAAGCACCCACTTTTGCATTTTAATGCGTCAAATAATATTACTGGCTGGCAAATGTTAGTTGATATTGTGCCCTAGTAGCTAACATTCACATACAGCTCAATTACTTATATGGATAACATAAATCACCACAACTTTCACACTTTCTCTTGTATATCAGTAACACTTTGTTAACCTGATTACTGCACGTTTGAATTAAATTGTATACAATAGGTCACCCTCCGCACCCCCTTATGTTGTTTTGCCAAATATTTTTATTTCTGTCCCAGATACAAATACTTATTAAATTCATGTTCCAAATACAAGATTTTCAGAATATGTTTTTAAATTTTTATTTTTCACTCTTAAACAACATTATGTGCCATGTCTGTGACAAAAACATGAATCTCTATTTTATTAGGAAATTTAGTACTTCCACCCATAAAAAAATAAATGCTTTACCTGTCCAGTCATGTCTGCTCATCTCTGTTTCCTAGCCGAGGAAGTCAAGATTTATGCATGGTCATATAGCTGATAAGACTGAGGCTCACAGAATGCTGCTACCTTCCCATTAAAGTGGTACCTATTTATCTACTTCCATTTGCATGATTTTGAAGCCCTAGGTTGGCAGGAGCTGGATCAAGAATGGGAGCTCACCCCATCATACGGAACTTGGGTTTCAAACTGCCAACAAATCCAGTGTCTTACAGTCCTCCTCTATAAATATTCTAACTATAGCAGGTTCTACATTAGGTATTTGGTATTTATTCGATTTGTAAGCCACTCTATTCCCCGAAGGGACTCAGGGCGGCTAAACAAAAACCAGGGGAAGGGGAAAACAAATACAGAAAGTAAGACAAACAGGACAGTGATACAACAATTTAAAAAAAACACAGCAAGCACAGCAAATTCGAGTAGGGGGGGAACTCAACCCCAGGCTTGCTGGGACAGCCAGGCCTTAATGGCTGTCCGGAAAGCCTGAAGGGTGGCGAGGGTCCGAATCTCCACGGGGAGCTCGTACATTCTTTGTCACTACCCAATACTAAACTGTGCCAAAGCTCATCTATAATCTGTTTTTAAAGATCACGAAGTCCCTTTTTGTTTTTTGCATGTCCAAAAATAAAGGTCATTTCAGGCACCTCACACACTTTTCTCTTTTTTCCCACCTTTTCTCCTCCAATAGGACTTCTGCATATACTGTCACTAGCAAGGACAAACCACTACAAATTCATTTTAAAAAGTTATATGATTTTGGTGCATTATTGTTGAAAAAAAGATTAGGCCTCTTGGCTTCAAAAGCTTAAAACTTCTATCAATGAGGTCTAGAGGATTCACAAAAAATATAAGCTTCAAATAGTATAGTATTTGTATTGTATTGTATTGTTTTGGTATGGTATGGTAAAAAATTAAGAAATTACATTGAGGAATTCGGTAGAATTTAGCTTGATATACAATTTCATTTAAAAAAAATACAAAATACCATCATGCACATGCTCTGCTCCCCAGAGCTATCCAGTATAGAACATGAGTGTTGTTCAACTGAATAAGATGCCCAAATGACTCATAGGTCATGTCAGACAGGCCTTGTGTGAATACAGATACTGCACTAGTTATAAATATCATATTGTGAAGTCCTTGGTGCTTTATGAATTTCATATTGTTTTCTTCTTGTCAATATGGCCTATCATTAGCAACATATAATAAAGTAGAGATGTGAATAGACGTCTCCTGACAGTTAACACTCAAATAGTTTGAATGCTAGTTCAGAAGGAAACTAAGCTATATTTACTTGTAGGAAGTGGTACTTTCCAGACGCTGCAGAAAGTATAAGCAATATTAAATCACGGACAACGTAATGTCAATATAATCCTACTAGAAAAAAAATCTAAATGTGGGGTTTTAGACTGAAATACATCACAACGCAGAGAGAAACCTGTTAATCAACTCTGAACACAAAAAGCAGTTCTCAGTCCATCAATTTAATCAGGTTGTTTTTCGTAAGCATAATGCATCAATTAGAAGGTTCTTAAAAGTGTTTTTTTAATGTTTCAGGTGTCATTAAAGCACTCTATGCCTCCTCTTCTTCAACTGTTCTCCACCCCATTTAACCACATTTTAGAACAAGCAAGAATTACTGGAATTTCCATTTTTTTTCTCTCTTTTTGCAAGTCTGCAGAGTTAACTCAGGTTTCATTTGATCATTAATGAACAATACCTATAAACTTCAGTTCAGTTCATAGATCACTACAAGAGTTAGGTGGCATATGGCATCTTCTAATGGGTGTTGAGATTGGAAACTTCTTTGGGTGGGGGTCCTTTTTTTAACCACCATTGATTTCTCACAACTCTTTAGTTCTCTTGCAAGAGTCTTACTGTATATACTCGAGTATAAGCCTAGTTTTTCAGCCCACTTTTTGGGCTGAAAAAAGCCGCCTCGGCTTATACTCGAGTCAGTGAAAAATTTGCCCGAAATGGAGGAGAAAAAGGGGTGGGGCCATGCCGCTGGGTGACACTCGTGAATGGCCCAGTGCCCCTGTGAGTTTCCCCTCCCTCTGTGTCAGTTTGTTGCGCAGCGCGCACCGCACCATCCCCCCTCCTCACGTTCTAATGTAATGCAGGGCTGTCTTACGATTCCCCTTCCTCCCCCTCCTGCCGCTCTGCAACGATGTCCCACCTCCTCCTTGTTATGGCAAGCAGCCACATAGCGATGTCCCACCTCCTCTGGTACAGTGATCCAATGATAGGAATCACTGTGCCGTGTGTCATAGGAGGCGGGACATCGCTCCCGCGGCTGCACGGGACATCATCATCACAGCGGGACATCAGCATCATGAGGTGAGTGAAGTATTTCATTGAATACACCGCTAGTTTACTGTTTTTCTTTGAAATAAATATTCAAAAACATTATTGGTATCTATTTTTATTTTTGAAATTTACCGGTAGCTGCTGCATTTCCCACCCTAGGCTTATACTCGAGTCAATAACTTTTCCAGTTTTTTGTGGTAAAATTAGGTGCCTCGGCTTATATTCGGGTCGGCCTATACTCGAGTATATACGGTAATTTGTAACAACCAATGACATACAAAGCTAATTCAGAACTTAGAAACTATAATGAACTGAAGACAAGAAAGACAAGTTCAGGTGCTTTGATTTATTTCATTTTTATTCTTGTCCTGTTCTTAAAGCCAGATAATAAGCTTGCAGATTAAGAGTTTAATTTATTCAAGGCTGTTTAAGAGTTTTATGGCAGAGATCTGCACTAGGGCTCTAAAGCCAGGATTTCCATGTGAAAATTCTTTAGGTCAGAAAAGATTGCTATATTCTATTTTTTTTATTTCATACAAAAGATGAAATCTTGAGATGCAATACTGTTGAAGACACAACAGCTTTATCTAGTTTCTAGTGTGTTTCTGCTATATTAAGAATCTGAGAGATGTTCATAGATCTGCAGAAAGCATTGTCTATCCTGTCATTTAATGGTTGTAAAAGTTTTCTAGTTTTATATCTTCATTACCTTTCAATGCAAATGAAAATCAGCCCCTGAATTTCTCTTTTGGAAACTAATTTCATTTTCCCCCAATTCCAGGATAACTGCAAAACTCGAAAGGCAATTTTATCCTCACTACTTGCAACTGCACAATTAGAAGCATTACTAAGTAATAACCCAGAGAGACATGTACTATGCATTTCCTTCAATCAGCACTGCAGCCAATTATTCTAACTTCCCTTCAGATAATTATAAGGTACAAAAATAGGCTTGTTGTCAAAGTGATGGAATCCAACTTACAACAGCTCTGACTTCAGAGGAAGCTGCCTTTTCCTTTTTCCCATCTCCAGGGCAGAAAAGGAACAGCTGATTTCCTGAACACTACATTGTAGAAGGCATATTTTTTAGGTACTCTAGCTCTGGAAACTCATTTTGGAGGTAAAATGTTCTTGTGGCAATAAACTATATATGACTCTGGGTCAGAGATTAAAAGGCTCCTGATTTAAAAACAGTCAAAATCCTTTCCCTTCAATTTTTCTGAGTCTACCCTCTGTCCTTGTATCCATTCTGTATTGGCAATATTCTATGCATACTCCAGAATCTCATCTAAACAACATATATCAGAATTACCTGGGGTTTAAATAATGTTTCAGACTGCCCAGTAACAGACTGTTCTTAATATAGCAATAAAACCTATTATATTACATACCTTAGACCAGGGATCTGCAACCTGCGGCTCTGGAGCCACATGTGGCTCTTTCATTCCTCTGCTGCGGCTCCCTGTCGCTCAAAATATGTGTCACAACTGCCAATGTGCGATACCTACTGGCACGTGATTTATTGAGGTTTTTGACCCATCTTTTTTTCTGGAGTTCAAAGTGTTTTTGTTCCATGCAGAAATAAATATTTGTTTTCTTTGCGGCAGTTCATTGATTTCATAAAAGCAACACACTATAGTTTTTTAAAAAAATATACATAGCATAAAGGTTAAAAAAAAATGTGCAGTGCTATGTTCGTTTTAGATGTCAAAAGGATTTTGGGGCTCCTGGTGTTTTCTGTGGGAGACATATCCAAATGGCTCTTTAAGTGTTTAAGGTTGCCGACCCCTGCATTAGACTTATAAACAGATACATGGACTCATCTCCTAATTTGATGTTTTGTACAAATATTCCAGTATGGAGGTTAATAAAATCAAATATTAAAAAAATATTCTGATAAGATTTTTTTTTTAGTTATCACACAGAAAACCTCTGTTGGTGTATTTATAGTCTTATCTTTATCTGGATTAAAAGAAAAAAGTTGTTCTAAGGAATGGTTCTCAGGTAGACCCACAACATTCCTGTGCATCAAAGACAATACAATGTTTCCTCCAGCCACATTCACTGAGTTTATGCAATACACACCATGGTAGCTCACAGAGTTGATACATAATGACAGTTGTGTAACATGGTAAAATTATGTTTTAACTACCGGTAATACAAACACACAATTCACGATATAGGAACTTATTTTGTTGGCTAGCAAGCAACAACAGTTTTTTGCTAAGAACTGAATGGATAAATGTTTCTTTAACATTAAATGTTATACAAATAATTATAAGAAGAACTAGAACATTACAAACCTGTGTAGTTAAGTAAGGCCTTGTAGACTTCCTGTCACAAACAAAGAGGTTTTGTAATTTTATACAAGCCTATGGCAAACCAAGTTTTTCTCCACAAGAAAGACCAAAGGAAATGTACAAAAGAGACATGAAAAGGCAAAGTATTTCATGCCCATATGTCACTTAAAAAACATAGCAGGCAAAGTAGATAACAAGACCAGGTACAGTAATGGATAAGAGCAGGAAAATTGAAGAAAGACATAGAGGGGTTAATTTTGATGACACAAGATCAAGCCTTGAGAAAAAAATGCATGCGAAGCCAGAATTGAGAAGACAGCAACAGATAATGAATGCCACCTCTCCAAAGAAGTTGAAGAAACAGTGGACCACCTAGTTAGCTGCTGCAAGAAAATTGCATAGACTGACTACAAACAACGGCACGACAAAGTAGCAACAAAGGTGCATTGGAAGATCTGCAAGAAATACCATTTGCCTGCCAGTAAGAGCTGATGGGACTACAAAATAAAGAAAGCAATAGAAAATTAAGAAGCTAAAGTACTCGGACTCTACATTTCAAACTGACACGGACCTGCAACAGAAGACCCCAAACAATTGCAGTGATTTATTTAACAACTGTGGCAAGAAAAGTCATAAAATGGAGCAGAACTCACTTAGCAAAGGTCTCACTTAACAACAGAAATTCTGGGCTCAATTTTGGTCATAGGTTGAGGACTACTTGTAGTACCATCAGTAATAGATGCCTTGGATGCAATCCCAAAACAACTGGGGCACCACTTGAATACAATCAGCATTGACAAAATCACCACCACGTCAATTGCAAAAGGCAACTTTACTTGGAACAACTTACATCTTGCAACAACACCTTTAATACCAGCAAACAAAACCTGCCTATGCCAGGTCCCTGGGAAGAACTCAGTAAGCCAAGTCCAATATAAGCATCTGCCTGATTGTGACAAACCATAATAATAATAATATATTAACTTTTATGCCACCCAACTTTCAGCAACTCTAGGCATCACATCCACTATTTGCAGATGCAGCAGCTCTAACTCTCTACAGCACCCATTAGTTGGAAAAAGGGCACTGTTAATAGGGAAAGACTCCTAAATCCCTACTTTGGAGATGCCTAAGGGTTCTACTCCCTGTGCCTTTGCAGAGTGTCTCAGGGCACTACTCTGCTCCTGATTTTGCTTAACATCTATTTGAAACCAGAAGGTAAAGTCATTAACCAGTACAGGGTGAAGGGCTGATCATATACATGGAACTAAAGGGGATAGAGATCTCGCCCTTGTCATGGTCAGATCACTCCCTGCTGAGGCTTGATTTTTGGAAGCTGCTCCCCCACTGCAGGGAGGTGGAGCCGATTAAATGGTTCTGCCTGATGGACCCACTGGGATTTCAGACGGAGCTTGGAGAGATACCTGACTCCCTTGCCCACAATCCGACTGAGTCCTTGGTCGCTGCCTGGAATATAGGGGCGGCTGAGGCATTAGATCGGATTGCGCCTTTGCGGCCTCTCCGCGGCAGTGGATCCAGGAGAGCACCTTGGTTTACCGAGGAACTCCGGGAGATGAAGCGCCAAAAGAGACACCTAGAGCGACGCTGGAGGGCTAGTAACTCCGAATCCGACCGAACACTACTAAGAGCCTTTGTTAGGACTTATTTAGTGGTGATACAGGAGGCCGCTCTTATTGCGTCCGCAGAATCTTGGCCGGCTGCCCTGTTTAGAATAACCCGCTCCCTCCTGAAAGCGGGGGATGCAGGGGAACCCTTACAGGGAAGAGCTGAGGAATTTGCCCAGTTTCTGTCAGACAAAGTCACTCAGATTCGGACGGACCTGAACTCCACTTGGACATTGCCAGGAGAGATGCCGAGGGAGGACCTTGATCAAACTTTGTGGAGTGAGTTCCAGCTTGTCACTCCTGAGGAAGTGGACAAGGCCATGGGAGTGATGAGTGCCGCCACCTGTTTGCTGGACCCGTGTCCCTCCTGGTTGGTTTTGACCAGCAGGGAGGTGACATGAGGCTGGCTCCAGAGGATCGTGAACATCTCTCTTCAGGAAGGATCTTTCCCGCAACCTTTGAAGGAAGCGGTGATGAGACCCCTCCTTAAGAAGCCTTCTCTGGACCCAGCTGTCCTTAAAAACTATCGTCCAGTCTCCAACTTCCCTTTTTTAGGGAAGGTTGTTGAGAAGGTGGTGGCCTTCCAACTCTGACGGACCTTGGATGAAGCGGATTATCTAGATCCCTTTCAGTCTGGTTTCAGGCCTGGTTACTGCACCAAAACCGCTTTGGTCGCGCTGACTGATGATCTCTGGCGAGCCAGGGATAGAGGACATTCCTCTATCCTGGTGCTCCTTGACCTCTCAGCGGCCTTCGATACCATCGACCATGGTATCCTTCTGCGGCGGCTAGAAGAGGTGGGAGCGGGAGGCACCATTTTGCGGTGGTTCTCCTCTTACCTCTCTGGCAGGTCGCAGTCGGTGTTGGTCAGAGGACAGAGGTCAACCCCTAGGTCCTTAAATACGGGGTGCCGCAGGGCTTGGTCCTGTCCCCCCTCCTATTTAATATCTACATGAAGCCGCTGGGTGAGATCATTCGCCGGCATGGGATTAAATACCATCAGTATGCGGACGATACCCAGTTGTATCTGTCCGCCCCGTGCCAACTCAGTGAAGTGGTGGAAGTGATGTGCCAGTGCCTGGAAGCTGTCAGAGTCTGGATGGGAATGAACAAGCTTGCACTCAACCCTGACAAGACCGAGTGGCTATGGATGTTGCCCCCCCCCAAGGATAGTCCAGATACTCCATCTCTAAGCCTGGGGGGTGAAATCGTACACCCCTCAGAGAGGGCCCTCAATTTGGGTGTCCTCCTGGACCCACAGCTGACACTAGAACACCATTTGTCAGCTGTGACCAAGGGAGCTTTTGCCCAGGTTCGCCTGGTGCACCAGTTGCGGCCCTACCTGGACCGGGAGGCACTTCAAATGGTCACTCATGCCCTCATCACCTCAAGACCTGACTACTGTAACGCGCTCTACATGGGGCTGCCCTGAAAAGTGTTCAGAGGCTACAACTGGTCCAGAATGCAGCTGCGCAAGCGATATTGGGTGTACCGAGATACACCCATGTTACACCCATCCTCTGCGAGCTGCACTGGGTCCCGATCGGTCTCCGAACGTGCTTCAAGGTGCTGGTTATCACCTTTAAAGCCCTACATGGCTTAGGACCTGGATATCTACGAGACCGTCTTCTGCCATATACCTCCCAGTGTCTGATAAGATCTCACAGGATGGGCTTCTCTGGGTGCCGTCGACTAGACAATGTCGTCTGGTGGCTCCTCGGGGGAGGGCCTTCTCTGTAGCTGCCCCGGCCCTATGGAACGATCTACCCCCAGAGATCCGGACCTTCCCCACTCTCTCGGCCTTCCAAAAGTCTATTAAGACCTGGCTATTCCGGCAGGCCTGGGGCTGTTGACCACTTGAATGAGGTCCAGCCCCACTAAGGTTGAGTGCATGTTGTGTCTTTTTAACTTGCCTTGTCTTTCTATTTTTAAATTTTTTAGTATTCTTTTAAATTGTTTTTATGTAAGCCGCCTGGAGTCCTTCGGGATTGGGCGGCATATAAATTTATTAAACATTAAACATTAAACAAACATACAGAGTTATGTATCTCTGTGCCAAGACAATCAGGTAATGTGATCAAGGTTCTTTTCTAGTGTCTGGAGGCCTGAATGGGGAAGAACAGGCTTACAAATTAATTTTAGCAAAACTTAATGGCTGGAGGTTTGATGCGCTGCTGAAACTGGAACTGGAGATTTTACACAACTGGTTTTGAAGATGACTATAAATCCCCACCTTCAGAACTGATGAACAATGGGGGGTGATTTGAATGTTGAATGTTTGAATGTTTATTTAATTTGTATGCCGCCCCACTCCCGAGGGACTTTCTTGCAATCAATTACTCCTTGAGGAGCAGATGGTACTGTGGTCAGAAGGGCCTTTGCACAATCCATGCCAGGATTAGGGCATCATTTAGGAATAGCCCTTAGACTTATATACTGTCCCACAGTGCTTACAGCACTCTCAGGTTGGTTTACAATAATGTCAGCATATTGTCTCCAACAATCTGGGTCTTCATTTTACAGCCTCGGAAGGATGGAAGGCTAAGTCAGCCTTGAGCCCCATCAGGATTAAACTCCATGCTGTGGGCAAAGTTCACCTGCAATACTGTTTTCTGACCACTGCACCACCAGACACTTCACTTGCACCTTAGTCATCCTCTCATTGGACTACTACAACATAAGGTTGCCCTTGAAGACCATCTGGAAACTGCAACGGGTCCAGAATGCTATGGATTAAGTAATTATAGGAGTACCTTAGTAACACCATCCCAATAGGCTTCTGTGTGTAAGTCTAGGTATAGATTACTGTTGTGGCCCAGCTGAATGCTGATGGACTCGGATAGCAAGGAACCATATGAGTCTGCCCTGGATGATGTGGAGGACCCTGGGCAGGGTTCAGACTCAGAGCAGGGACCAGAGAGGCTGGTTGGCCACCAGGAGGCGCCTGAGGCATGGAGCAGTGGGGAGGATCCCTGATGCTAGATTGAGAAGGGCTGAGAAATGGAAGCAGCAACTCCGTAGACAGACTCATAGAAGATGATTAAGCACAGGTGGTTGTTGATTGGCCCCTCCCAAGAGAGATTATAGGTAAGGCGTTGGGAAGGGACATTTGCAGGAAACAACCGTTCAAATTAGTAGTTAAGAAAATCTATCTGTGTATTCTAGTTGTGTCTGTTTGTTTGGACTATCTGCATTGCTTCGTTTGAATTATCTGGGTTGCTGCAGAACTATTCTATTGAACGTGAGTTGCCTGGGCCCTCAGCCAAAGGATTCGTTATCTCAGTAATTGACCAGTGGCAAATAGCCAAGCCTGTGTTCTGGTTTATTCACAGGCTGGGGGGGGGGGGGTCAGAATAGATTACCATCTATATATTATTTGTGGCACAACCTGTCTCCATCCCACACTTTCTCACAAGATCCTCTCTGAGCTTACCTCATCTGATTGGACCTAGGAAACATGCCTTTTTGGTTGTTGAACTTGGGTCATTGGAAAAATCCACACCCCTACCCTATCCAAATATTTGGATGGCCCTGACCCTGTTAGCATTCAAGAAAGCTTTACAAACCTGTCTTTTCCCCTGGGCAAATTGGGTTAAGATGATATAAATAGTGAGTACTGGCTGCATGTTCCTTAATATGTCAGTTTATAATTTTTTTGTTAATATTGAATGGTTTTTTAAAATTTCCATATTGTTGATAGGGAAGAAGTATTTAATGTACACTATCCAAATTTGTGATTATGTTGGTTGGGTGGCAGATTTAGGTGAAAGCATAAATCAGGCAAGGTAAAAACTAAACTTAACTAAATTCCCACACAGACTTAAACTTCAGTAGATACACTAAAATAATCTGCTTTTATTACTAGCTTGCCTATTTACTGTTAGTGTTTCTCTCCAATCATAATTAAACGTATGACATAAAAGTACTAATTGCTGTTACTGTTGTATTATTAGCCTAAATCAATCCACTGCAAGATGAAAGATTCTTCAGTGAAAGTTATGGACCATGACCTACCATGCTGGTCCACAGCAGATTGGTAGATAGATTTGTTTTCCAACTTTCCAGTCTAGGGCTAAGATAGAATGACTGGTCCAAAGAATTGGCTTCCGTGATGAAGGGAAAACTACAACGTGTTTCTCCTCATCTCTAGTCTGGCATCTTAGCACTAGACTATAGCTTGCTGTCTTGTGACTAAAAAGATACGGTTGTAATTCCAGATCAGTTTCTAAATAAAATTTAAGAATTTTGGCTGAGTATCATTCTTATACTGCCACAAAATTGTCCTATAACCAAAGCCTGTCACTTTCATATATTATTTAAATGTTGCCTATTCAAGGCTGGCCACAGCTAATTCCATATATATATACTAAGGTGGTCTCACATTCATCTGTGGGAGGCTGAGGTGCAGCCTGTGCTTTGAATGGTGAATGACTAAAAAGGCTTCTATAGATAACCACTGGAAATCAAGTGAAGTTGCATATCATTGCTTAGAAAGGGTGGAGTTCATAAAGATAAGAAAGTTAGAAAAATGTAGACAAGTACAAAATAAAAGAGGAGTAGTTACATTTACCGACTGTGGATACTGAAGATATTTGCTGACAAGCAAACGGGTTTATTGCATATTTTACCTTAGTGATTCAATCCAACTCAATCTGAAAAGTAGAATTATTGAATTGACAGATAATTCCACTGGAAATTCCTCAAGTCTGCCTCATAAGATGCAATAGTGCCTACCAACCCAGTTTTCCCATATACATATAAATGAACATGAAAACGAAAGAGAGATCAATTTTGTTATTTTAAATATAGCTCTCGCATTTGCACACCCTGTCTAGACTTATTCTTTTCTCTACTTTTTTCCTTCTTCCTCTTCTTTCCCCTCCCTCCCTTTTTTTTTGGCCTTTGAGCCAATGTTTTGATACCTGGGGACTGCCTATACACACCCTTGGAGTTTTCTTGGCAAGACTTCAGAAGTGGTTTGCCACTGCCTGCTTCCTAGGTCTCAGAGAAAGGGAATGGCCCAAGATCATACAGCTGGTTTTTGGCCTAAGGTGGGACTAGAACTCACTGTCTCCTGGTTTCTAGCCTAATGCCTTAACTGCTACTGCAAACTAGCTATCTTTTATACTTGGCATTTAATCCTGGATATTGGTTTAAGTAAAAGTACATCAATCCTCAAGTAAACATCCATCATGATTACAATTATTTTCTATCATTTCTTCTTTCTATCCTTTACTAAATGAGATTAGTGTTTAGGATATTACTAAAAATGCAGTAATAACCAATAATTAAGAAGTAAAAGCAACTTATAAAATAGTACCTAGGCCAGAATAAGACACAATTGGGCCTTAAACTAGAAAAAACAAAATAAGATAATACAGGGAACCGAAAGACAATGAATATTCAAGTGTTACCAGTGAAAATACAATAAAGACATAGGAAATGTAACTCCTACATATCTAATCTTTGAACAGCAACTCTGAAATGCAGATGTAAGCTATTTGCATATGATAACTCTCTAACACTCTCCTTTTATGGCATTTCCTCACTGCTTCTACCATTCTCACCCCCGTATATGAAACAGTATAATGAATTTTTTCCTTATACATCAAATCATAGCATTCATAGCACATACACGCAGATACGTTAGCTGTTAGGTTTACATTAGTGAAGCCTCCAGATGCTGCATCCAGGCTGCTCATCTCAAGTAAGAACAGCCATCATCCAGACAATAGTGATCCTGATGAAACACAGAAGGCATAGCACACAGCCTTGCAATAAAACTATTGAAATTGGTTCCAGAGATTTGCAGCAGGAGGGATGCTAAATGACTGATCTGTTAGAAGCAACATTTTTGGCCGAGGAACACAGCTTCTCCGAATAGACAGCTGGGGTCATTTTCTGTGCAAGGCTATATGTAGTCATTGGAGGGGCAGGGAATATGAGCTTGGAAGTTTGGCTTGTTATTTGTTCTATATTTCAAAGATATGTTCCATATTTAAGATTAAAATGTAGTATTTCCTTCTGAGTGACTATGGTCTACTAACCCTTTATCCTCGTTCTTGAAGGACATGTCTAGAACCACAAAAAGCAACTGTACCTTAACCATCTTTGCTTAAATTAAATTTATCGTAAAAGAATTGAAATCAAAGGAACAGTCATAAGAATTAATTTAACACTTGTTAATTCCAATGGGGCCTCCAAGGAAATTAATCCTACCTATCTTTTCTAAAAGCAAATTTTCTGTAAGATATTTATTAAATAAATAAATGGAACATAATGCAGCATATTCTAACACATTTCTGATATGGATCATGTTATTAACATTTACAACAGTTTCTTATTTTGGAACTCTTTAGATAGCAAACCAAGTGGGAGGACTGGCATCTCCTCTCTCTCACACATCCTGTTCTAGTCTCACCAGAGAGCTGAACTCATCTCTTGCAGAGTTTGAAATTAGACTGAAGATCACAAGGGACTCACCCCTACATTAAAGAATCTTAATTGATCAATCGCATTTTAATCAAATAAAACCACATATAACTTGCTGAGACAAGTTACTTCACATTTGTCTGATTTATTAGAGCAAATGTTCACTTTATAAAAATAAAATAAAATAAAATAAAGTAAAATGCAATATAGTACATTGCTCTTCTCTAAACGTTCCTTTTCTGAAAAGACTCCAATATTTATAAGGACATTACTGTATATCAAGCATTGCATTCTATTGGAAGCAACATTTCAAGAGAAGGAAGTGATGAATGATGCCTCCCACCATATGCATCAGGGAAACAGAAACCATTGGCTTCCATTTTCTAGCTCAGATCCTGACAAAGAGTCCCAAAGTAGGTTGAAATGACTTTGATTTTCCTTCCACTCAAGAGATCAAAATGAAATAAAAGAGCAAATATGGACTACTCTGAATGCAGCTTCTGCTTCTCTGAGTTACTATTAGGGTGTGAAAATTAATACTGACAAGTGGATAGTTTCTCAAAGCGGGAGGGAGGGGGGGTGAGGAGAGACGATGCATGTAACTCTTAGTAAATTTACAGTAATGCAGAAAAAAAGAGCCAGTTTGGTGTCTTGGTGAAGACATCAGACTAGCAATCGGGAGACCATGAGTTCTAGTCCCACATCCCACATAAATTTAGATGTGAGGTCCGCTCTGACCAAATTATGGTAAGTTGCTAATAAGTTCATTAGACAGCAACAGGCAGCTAAGTACAATAGGTCTGTATGAAGGTTCAGGTAGGTTATTCTAAAGGAAAATGGGAGGTAAAGAGGCTAAACCATCCTTCCTCTAATTCAAAAGCAAAGCCGAAGACAAAAAAGTTATGTAATGCAAGAATAAATCTTTCAAATGCAGCTTTTAATAATTCCTGGCATCATTTTATTCATTTGAGTTGGGATTGCACCAAACCCAACCTTTCCTAGGAATAAAACATAACAAGATTGAATCACCCACAGCTGCTTGATTAAAGAATCACTCTTCCTTCTTTAAAGGTAAACCCTTAGTATGCTTTTTCTTACTACTAAATATCTTGTGAGCTTTAATCCTATAATCATATAATCTAGGGCAATACAGAATAAAGGCAATGTGCACACATACCCTTTCACACATATGTCCACATCTTTCACAACCACCTTTGGACTTTTTAGGGCCTACTATATATGTTACCAAGGGAACTCTAGGACCAATGAAAAGGCAAATTAACCAAATACCACAATCCACTAAAGACGCCTTGCCTCAGCCGCCCACAAATATATTTATACCACTGCATTTTTAATGTTTTCGTATGTCACAATGGCAAGTTCACCACAGCCTTTCTTAAAATATCTGCTAATATGGTTACATATGGAGGTTGGCCAACAGCCATCATGACTTTTATTCAAGCCCAGTCATTTGCCATAATATATCGTTGACAGGCTAATCAGATACCAAGGCACTGTTTTCTGGGTTCTAATTACATCCCTCAAGGCTGAAATTACAGCTCACTTCTAATCTACAGCAATAGCTTCCCACACTGAGGTCTTCCGTCAGTGTAGTGAAATTAAAGCAGCAACACCACAATAATCTTAGAATACCTTAGGTTTGCTTTCCATGCGCATTGCCAGAAACATCCTAGCTGAATACTACTTGCTGAAGAATTTTAAGATGGATCAAATTTTGCAACTATTGATAAACAGAAAATACATTCACAGTATCTGCTGGAATGAATAATACAAAGGTTCTTTTTTACATGCATGCAAGATTGGAAAGTATAAGATGAGAAGGATAGTCACAGGAAACAATATCCATCTCTTCATTAGGGTATCACTTATCCTATTCTTAGCTAAAAGGCCAAAAAGATAAAAAGATTTTGTCTTTACTGGATGATTAGCCACTGTCCTTTTCACCTAGAATTCTTGTTTTTCCACATGTTTCTCTCAAGCCATTTACACTCTTATTTTCTATTCTCACTTTGTCACCTATGCAGATGAAGTGAGAAACAAAAGTGTTGTCTCCAAATTCATAGTGGATAAAGAGAGCTACATATGAATCTGGTTTGTCCATTTTGAGATGCTGAAATACTGTATCTACAGTCTTCAGTTCACTGTTTTGTCACCACCTCAGGTTTCAGGGTGTAAAGAATGAGTTCTCTTTTTAGTCCTTAGGGCTAACACGGTCTCAAAAGTTTGCAATCCACAGTCCTTAGCTTTCCAAACAGCCTATCTCAGCTGCAGAAATGTATAGTATCAAGGAGAACAGAACTGACCTTGGGATCAGTCTCACAATCCTAGTCATTGTGAAATAGAATGTGCACTAAGATCTTACAAGGCCTGTGAGATTGAAGGATAAAACCAGAGACAAACTATTAAAACAGCCTGCTCCACATTTGTCTTAACCCATAGTTTGTCAAATATATTTGCAGGGCATCTTTTAAAGAAGCTACAGAGGATTTCCACAATATCTTAGGCTAAGAGCATTTCTCATATTCTTTTAGGACAATGTGTTATAACCATTGCAGCACCCCTTGATCAAAACATGATCAAAATTCAGGCACTTGGCAGCCCCCCACACACACTTATGACAACAGAGTCATGTCAATCCTCCTACCTATCTGTCTCTCCCCATCTCTGCCTTTTTGGCCACCCTGCGCGAAGTCCCATCAGTCCAAATTGGGGTGAGGAGGAAGGCTTCAAACCCTAGCAGGAAGGCCATACATGGTTTAAATAAGGGCACATGTGGCCCAAGGAAAAAAGTCTAGGATGGCCAACTTCATGAAGGACCATGCTGGACATGCCTTGTCAGCAATGGGAGGAAAACAATGGCAAAGCTGGGGGATGTTCTGACCTAGGCTTCCCCAAACCATGAAGCACACTCCTTGTCCTGACAAAAAATCTCTTTTATTAAGTTACTGTGAATTCCTCTCATTTACATCCAGCAAAGTCTTTCAGGGGTGAACATACAGTCACAGGCCTTAACTGGCTTGAAGAGCTGCCAGGCTGATATCTCCAAAACCTGGCAAGGAGCCTCTGAGAGTCACAAACCAGTAAAGCAAACTAAATTGTCTCCTGCAAACTCCACTCCACTCCCCTTTCATTCCTCTTTTATTCCCTATGGGAAGGGCCATTTATTGTCCACCTGTGGCCTTGCTCCTTAGCTGTTCCCTTCATCTGGCAATTCTGCGCATGTGCACACTGGGAACAGGCTCCAGCTGTTCATCTGCCCCACTGATGTCTGACTCCAAAGGCAGCTGATAACTGTCAGATGGCCACATCTCTGCCTCCGATGCAGAGCCTTCATCAGAGCCTTCTTCAGACTCCAGGAGTGGCCCATGTTCCTCCCCAACCTCCTCACTGTCAAAATCTGCTGCAAGCTCCACTGGCTGCTGGTGGACCACAACAGGGGACAGGGCTGGTAGGGTGAGCAGAGGTGATTAAATGTAGGATGACTAGAAGAGCAAAGATGGGGCGGAGAGGTGGGTGGGGTGGAAGAGATAAATGGGTGGGTGGAACTGAAGAGGGAGCAGCCCCTTACCTTACCTGAAGACTGGGAACAGGGAATGGTTTGGATTGGGATGGAAGCCAGGATGGAATGGCTTGGATTGGGGCCTCCTCATCTAACAACTAGGTGGGTTCCAGTTTATGATGGCAACTGGGATTACTATTGCTGACTAATATGCCATGTGCTTTACAGCTACATTGCTTACCAAAGGAAGTTCCAGGCCAAATTACCATTGTTAACCAAGGAATACATGTATTTAGTTCATGTAGTATTAATTTGAGGATCTCATTAGATGCGTCTCTATTAGCTGCTTATTTGCAACTGTGATGTTATATTGCAGAGTATGGCAGGGTGAGAATGGGAATGGAAAGGAAAAAGGACAAAGACTTATTAGACAGGCATCTCCTAGAAACAAAAGGAAGAGAAACCTTCCTGTATGAATGAAATAACCTATATTCAGTTAATAGATAGAGTAATGAGACAAAAATTGATTGCTAGTTGATTCTAGAAAGAGTCTCTATTCACATCCTCACTCTTACAGTGTACACATATTATCCTATCTTTTATTAATAGGTGGAACATTGAGGCAAGAACCAGCCATCTGGTCCTGGAAACAGTTGGGTGTGGCTACAGGCTGTGTAGACTCTGGTGTGAATGTGGCAAGCAAGGGATGTATGCAAGATAGGCATCCAGACCCTTGTTCAGCTACAGAAAACAGCAACCAGTCAACCTTCCATTCCAATCTCTTCACTTTTACACTAAACCAAAACTAATGTTTTCTGTTGCATTTAATAAAAGTTGTAACAGTCTTCAAAATCAAAGTTCTTTTTATCAAGTACCAGCTTTCTCAAATAAGAAAGCATAATTGGCTTTAAGCCTTGGCACAATTCAACCTTTAGGAACTGAAGACCTAATTAGCCTTGTGCTAATTATACCAGAAAGGATTATAAAGGAAAAATCTCTGTTCATTATCTTAACAGGCAATACTCCTAACTAGGACATATAGGGTATAATGTGAACACCAGAACAGCAGCAGTCCCAGTCAGAAATGATTCATCAAGGTCTCTTTTTGTATCTGAGTCAATTTGGGTGTCCTGGTTATTTTCAATTCCTATAAGACTAGCAAATCAATTGCTGGGATTGGAAGGAAAAGTCTCATTCTTTAAGAATTAGAGCTGGGAAATGAAAGACCTGTTAGGAATTTAAATTCTCCTAACTATTCTCCACCGATCCATCAGTATAGGACTGATTCTACTAGATTTGACAAGTTTCTCAGGTCATCTACTTACACTGGATTTATGCTATGCTAGGAATAAATGTAATACAGTCTTTACCCACCCAAACGCCTAATCCTCAGTCCATTTCCACAAGTAAAGCTATTTCCTAAATTTACTAAATGAGCTCTGGATGAGAATGAACAGTGAGCTCAGGGGCAGATGAACCAGATTCACACCCTCAGAATGTTTCTAAAGTTTAGACTAAGCAAGTTTTGTAACAGTATTTAATACAAAAATAGCTGTTTATCATTGTCACATATTTCTATTTGGGTAGAAATGCCTTTAGTATAAGCCAAAGAATCAAGTCTGCCATGCTTTTCTTATTTCAAAAACAACATACCGTAATTTTTGGAGTATAAGGCACACCTTTTTTCCTCAAAAAAGAGGCTGAAAATCTGGGTGCGTCTTATAAATTGAATACAGCATTTTTTGCCTCCAGAAGCCCCACCCCCCTCACCAAAATGGTCATGCATACTTTATGGAGGCTTTCAGAGAGCTCCTGGGGGCTGGGGAGGGCAGAAATGAGCAAAAAAGGGCCGTTTTTTTGTCCCCCAGAAGCACTCTATAAGCCTCCATAAGACTATTATGCATGCAATCTTTTGGATGAAAAACGATTTTCGGATTTTCGGATTTTCACAAAAAAAGGGCCATTTTTTACTTGTTTGGGCCCCACCCCATACCCCAGGAACACTCTGCAAGCCTCCCCCCCCAAGGCTATTCATGCCTTTTAAAAAAATGGTCCCCTTTTTGCGAAAAACGGGCTGTTTTTGGGAGGTTTGCAGAGTGCAAAAACTCCCCCCCCCCTTTGGAAAGCTCTTGAATTGATTGATGAGAATTACATTGATCAAGTGCTGTGCCAGCAGAAACAAAGTCTTAGGTGCTGCAGATTGTCAGAGATTTCCTTCTCCAGCACATGGATAAATACACCTGGAAACATCTACCTATCTACCTACTCTCTCTTTCTCCCTCCCTCCCTGCTGTATTTCTCTCCCCCCTCCCTCCCTCTCCCTACCTATTCTCTCTCTCCCTGCCTATCTACTGTATTTCTCTATCTCCCTCTATCTACTTATGTACCTACCTACTCTCTCTGTCCCTACCTACTATTTCTCTCGCTCTCTATTTCTCTCTTTATCCCTCTACTTACCTACCTACCTACCCACACTCTCTCCCTTCCTCCATACTGTATTTCTCCATTTCTCTCTCTCCCTTTATTTACCTACCTACTCTCTCTCTCTACCTACCTACTGTATTTTTCTCTCTTTCTCTCCCTCTCTATCTCTCTATCTACCTACCTACTTTTAAAAAAATTTGCCTCTTCAAAACCTTGGTGCTTCTTATATCTGGTGTGTCTTATACTCGGAAAAATACAGTACTCTCTTTTTAAAAAATGGCCGGAACAAGTAGCACTTAGCGCTTGGCTTGAACAATTGATTACCTAGCAAAGCTCTCAGAAATTACAAAACAATGGCTTCTTTTGGAAGGGAGAACTGTAATTCATGCATCATTTCCTTTTTAAAAGATCATTGGTGGGAGAACATGGTTACTATCACATTCTATCCACCTGAGATCTACTTATCTCTCCATTCTTGTACTTTTACAGTATCTATAAGTTGACCGTTGGGAACAATATGAACCCTTACTTCTCTTCTATCTAGTGATGATTTATTTTGCACAGATGTGTTTTCAGTGGCAGTAATACTGGGCCAGGGAAATTCTATACATGTGTACACATATACATTCCACTGATTTACATGCACAAGAAAGGGACAAAGAGAATTTGAGTGAGTTCAGCCCAGATCGTCAATTCTAACAGAGACAGCAAAACTCTCCTGCCTGTACTCATCTGTTAAGGCTTTGAAACTAGGATGTTAAGTGAGCCCTGTTAGCTAATTTGTTTAGTTCCAGTCTCTGGATTGAAAATTAAATTATTTTTAGACATCCTATACATTACCTATGTTTGGAGTTGTGGATGGAAGTCATAAACCTAATGGTACTTTTCGCCAAATGACAACAGCCTCTAAAAGAGCAGGGACCAACTTGTAATGCCAACTCCTCCACATTTTCATGCTTCTGTGCATGTGTTGCTGTGTGATATATCAGACCTGCATAAAAACTTGGTGACTTTTTTAAATAGTAAATTTATAGTCACTGTCACCACCCCAAAATACACACTGTCAAGCACCTCCAAGCCTTGCTGCCACTCGCAGTTCTAGTGCTTCCTCTACTCTGCTTGCACCCCAGGTATTTCTTTGCTTTTTAATTTTTCCATATGGTTTCTTTCACTCAACAAATTGTGCAGGCCTGGTGTATGTGATACATAAATACATTCTTGTACCCTTCTCATTGTCTTTGATTGAATTTTATATTGGTTCCCATCTCTATATTCTGTCCTAACAAGCTTGGCTCACTTTCTTAATCAATGTAGCCCACATGTGTTCTGAGTTCACCAAATGTTCTAAGCTTCAGGACTCCCCTTCTGTAAAATGGAAAGCCACTTCCTTACTGTGACTTCTTCCATAATTTAAAATACATATCCACTGTGTGATAGAATATTCAGATTATATGATATAAATTCTAACAATAATTACAATATAAACTACATACACATTTCTACTACATTTACTGTTTTTTTATAAAAATCAAAATATGATTTCTGTAACATTTGGATTAGTGTAGCTGATCTTTTATAAAATATCCTATCATATTCAGCTAACACTGTACTTGTCAGTATTTGCAAAACTGCTATCAATGAAGAATGCTTTAGTTCCCTTCTCTGACAAAGTTTATATAATTACTGTAGCTAACAAACCACGTTTTGGTTTTAAAAAAATTCAAAAACCTGCCACTATTGGCCAAAAAGCCAAAAAAAAATCAACTGTATTTATCTTGATCCAAGACCAACATGATATTTCAAACTAAAGAATTATGAATTCCCTCAAACATTAGACTCTCTCTGTTTAAAGCAAAATAATTCTAATATTAAATGTCGCACATTAATATTAATGTTAAATGTGTGGAACAAAAACCTAAGAAGCTACCAGAAAATTACATACCAAATGTCTGATTGCTGGAAAGGTGGTTATAATGTTGAAAGGTATGCAATAGTGTGGTCAAAGGACAGCACAAACAAATACCTCAGAATATCGTTGGACACTGCTATATTTCCTTGTGCTACAGATAAACAGACGCAAACCTAATTCACCATTTCCAAATTAAGCACTAACATTTTTTTCTAGAGTTTATACCTAACTTTGTTATTGGATTATTTAGTCATCTCCAATTTATATTTTCCATGATGAATGTAAATGATGGGAACTGCTGATCAATCCATCAAAGGGCCCTCAGGTTGGGGAACTCCATAATCTGTATTTATAAACACCTCTTAATTCAACAATAAATTGGATAAAGAGGTAGATGAATAAATGTGGTATGGGAAAGGAGAGGCAAATCCTGAATCCCACTGAAAGCTATTAACTAATTACAAAAATATAAACTATCCAGCCCATGTTCCTACCAAAAGAAAAACAGCATTATTTGTTGAGATCAGAGACTAAACCTCAATCCAATGAACCAAAATGAATTGGAGGGGAGGTGAAAAGGAAGAACAACAGCTGACAAAATTTTACATTCCTGAATGACACAGAATTAGGGTTTTGTTTTTGTTTTTACACCAAAGATAAAAGTGTTGTTTCTCTGAAGCTGAACCTTATTTGCGCGACTGGTGATACCTACTAATTACATTCAAAAAGCACAGACAAGAATCCCAATATACGCGTCTCTGTGTATGCATGTTTTGGGGTACATCGAAGTAACCCATGCGTTGTCAACTGATCTTCATCACCTGCCTCGGATTGTAAACATCCGCGCGCGTCACAACAACCGATACTCCCACTACTCAAAGATAGTAAATTTTGCACAACACACTGAGCCACAAAACTAGCCAAACCATTTTATTCCACTACCTGAACATATTTTTTGTGATTTGCTGTGTGGTGAACAACCATGCGTTAGTGTATGCCATTACTCTTTCACATTAGCATACTTTAAAAGCGTGGGTCACACCTCTCGCTCACCTGCGCCCAAAGAGCTTGAGCCCAAACCTCTTTTTGCTGTGCCTTCGCCCCAGCGTGGAGAGCTTGTCCGGCTCCGGGCACACGGACGTCTCCGAACTAGCGGTGGACGGCGAACTGGAGCCAACGGAGGAGAAGGAGGAGGAGGCGGCGGCGGCGGCAGTGGCGCCCCCGCCATTCGAGCCCTTTTCGTTGACCTCGTGCAGCTCCATAACGCCGCTGGTCTTGCTTCTCCCTCACCTGCTCGGCAGAGGGCCGGTCATATCCGCGGGGCGAGTAGCCAGTTATTAAGCCCCGAAGACAGCGTCGCTCTCTGGCTCGAGCGCGGGACTCATTGCTCTGCCAAGGCTGGCGGAAGAAGGGAAAGTGCTGCCCTCGCTCCTTCTCCCAGGAGCTTATCTGGGACGCTTCCCCGCCAAGCAGCCGCAGAAACGAGAATGCCAAAGACTAGTGTATCCCCGAGACTGGTGGTGCATGCTCGGCTTCCAGCTACTCGATCCCCAGCGCGCCTTGCCGAGAAATTAGAGCCGTGCAGGAAGTATCAATACAAAGCAAGGTAAAGCGCCTAAGGACCCCAAATAGCTGCCCGGGAAGCTGCCTCCTCGTTGCTCTAAGGGAAAAGGCGGGTTAGTGGCTCCATCTGCCGCCTCCTCGAACGCAATGCAATACTCGGGCCCGGCCGCTTTCGTGCAACCGTTGGCCACGGAGACCAGATAAATAGAGCCACGGAGACGGGCCAAAGAAGTGAAGAGTTAGCTATAGTTCTCCAGCTTTACCTTGAGAGGCTTAGGAGCGAATTTACATCAATAGTGGTAAGAGTTGCCAGGCAAACATAACCTTGATTGACCCTGTAGCCAATTCCTAGCCCGTACCTATTGCTTTGGTGCTGTCCTAAATTATGGTGTGCCACTCTGATAGGCAAGGAGATAGCATGCTTCTATTGCTGCCCTCCTTTAAAGTGTGGAGGAACATTAAGCAGTTGTCACAAAGCAGAACTTGATGGCTTCCATAACCTGGCTTATCTGTCTTTCTGCCCATTTTCCAAGTTCAAACAAGATAAAATGCAGTGACATGGGAAGATGTCATAGCAAGAATAGGTCCAGAGAGAAGCAGGGCAGATTGTGCCATAATTTTGCAACTAGAGAAGAGCAGGCACCCACTAGTTTCTTGAAAGAAGGAATAGTCTGGTAGGATCTTTTCAAATACACATTATTACTGTAAAAGACAATAAATAAGCTTCATCAAATGCATTGGAGTGACTGAACTGATGTAGGATTTCAATTGGGATGGGGAAAATGTTTCTATTTCAGACTAATAATTCCTACCTAATAGGTCTGAAGCTACCAGACTCCTCATTTTTGACGACTATAGATTAACATGTTTTGTTCTGTAGTCACTAGCTGCTGAGTAACCATTATTTTACTTGAAGTTTAAGTAATAAACCAAGAAATGCCTGTTCAACATCTCCTGATTTTTCAAATACTGCAGTGAGAGAAAACGGAGGCTATTATTTTTTGTACTACAGATGCATTTTAAAATACTGTTAACATGGATCAGTATAAACATAAGCACCATTCTTTCTTGAATGAAAGTATAGAGACCTGCTCTCCTCTCTTTGCTCTTATTGGAAGAGAGAGAAGCTGGTATCAAAAAGAGAGAACAAGAGGAAGCACAGATGTGAAAGGAACTCAGGAAATAAAGTGCTAATGGAAAGTGCAAACAGAAAGAGAAATAATTGCAACAGAGGATAGGTGATAACCACAAAAGAAGGGTGAGCTCATATTTCCCAACACACCTAGGAAGCATATCTACATGTAACATGTACAAGTATAATAGGTAGCAAATGAAATACGTTTTACACATTCTGAGTCAGTGTTAGAATAAGGGCGTTGGGGAATACTTTTTTATTAATGTATTATACGTTATAGTTGAGAAGGTGAGATAAGACCAACGTTGTGAAATAAGAAGGAAAAATTGGCATTGTTAAAGCCAAGGTGGCGCAGTGGTTAAATGCAGCACTGCAGGCTAGTGACTATGCCTTTGTTAGATGAGCACACAAGTCTATATCACAGGAAAGGAAACTATCAAGCATTTGAGTGTCTGCAGACCAGTGCTGTTAGATTAGAGATATAAGCCTCTAATCTGGTCACTGCAACAGGGTACATTAAATGGATTTGTCATATAGTGGATGCCTGGTTGTTGAATAACTTTTCCTGATTATATTGTACATTCTGGTTTCTACATTTTCCATCAAGTAGAATGCTGAAGATGGTCTGTTACAACATAGAATCACTGCCTGCAGAGAATAAATAAAAGGAAATTAAAAAGGAATTCTGTGTTACTAGCTTTTCAAAAACATCTAGCTATTACGTAAATGTAGACGCATTCTCAGGATGTCAAGCAATATCACTTGAAATTACAACACCCTCTCAAAGAAGTTATTTTAAGATTCCGCAGCTAGAATCAGATGGGTTTCATTTTAAAGTAGAACATTATGTAATTCTTAACCCTACTATGCAAGATGTCATTGACATACTCTAAATTTCAGAATGAACATATAGATTCCAGACAGAAATCCTTGTTAGGGAATTTTACTTATCACCATACTTTCTTTCTGGATATTTTACTTTTCAAAAATAGATTAAACAAAATGTCACACTGTAATCCTGATTTCTCAACAAGAATGCTGTCTTAATGACCAAGCAGAATATCAGAGATTTTGTATTTTTTTAAAAAATAACACTTGAGCTGCATAGTAGCATTAGGAGTGTGCAGCTTGGAAACAGATGTAACTGCAATAATGGGTCACAGGTACTCCAACTTTAAGCTTTTAACATCACTTCCAAATCACTGCACAGTCCTATAGAATATGTTTAAAACTCACCAGATTGTTTTGAGTAGTTGTTCCCTTAGTTATTTTGATTTATTTTGGTTTATTTTACTATTATTTCTGCAAACCTTGATCTAATCTTGATCTAAATGTGCTGGTATTTCCCTCTAGATTTTTGTTTGTTTGTTTAGATTTTTATTCCACCTTTTTTTTCATATACAGGTAGTCCTCAACATGATCACACTTGTTGGTATGTGAGATGTTTGTTAAATGAATTTTGCCCCATTTTCTTGCCACTTTGGTTAAATGAATCACTGCAGTTGCTAAGTTAGTAACATGGTTGTTAAGTGAAACTGAATTCCCCATTGACTTTACTTGTCAGGAAGTCACAAAAGGGGATCTGGGACACCGCAACCATCATAAATATGGGTCAGTTGCCCAGCATCTGAATTATGATCATATGACCATGGAGATGTGGCAATGGTTTTAAGTGTTGAAAAATGGTCATGTCACTTATTTCAATGGCCTTGTAATTTTGAACAATCACTAAATGAACTGTTGTAGGTTGAGGACTACCTGTACAACTGAAGGTGGCAAACCTATTTATATACCTTTCTCCTCCTATTTTCCTCACAACCATGTTTTGAGGTGAGTTGGGCTGAGAGAAAATGGCTGCCCCAAGTCACCCAGCTGGGTTTTCATGCCTAAAGTGGGACTAGAATTCAGTCTCCTGGTTTCTACGCCAGCATCTTAACCACTACATCAAACTGGTTCTAGTTTGTTGAGGCCTCACTTTTAGATCCATTTTTGCAAGGCCTTACCAGTTGATTTTAATATTTGAAGGATGTTTGTTTCAATTGCTTTAATCAATAGGTCAGTGGAAAGAACAATTATAGTACAGTAGAACTGAGGGCTAATTTCCCTATTCCTGCTGTATAATGCCTCCTGATAATAATCAGAAAGGAATGCATGTTGTTTGTAATGCTCTGCTGTTATCCTTTTTTGTTTTATTATTACCTTTTAGAATACCATTATTTTGTCCATCCACTCCAGTAAGGACTAATGAGTGTTCATTACACATAGGCATTTCTCCTTTTAGATGTAATTCTTCCATCTCAATTGATAATTATTTATATCCACACTTCCAGATTACTTGACAGGTTTGGTCAGACCAATGTGTTCAAGGTAATCTTGATGGTCATACAATAAAAATACAATACTCTTTTAACCTGACCAAGGTCATTCTGCAGGCTTTGAAATATGCATCATTCATAACTCCTTCTAGATTTTTGACTGCATGCAAGATAATAGTTATGACTGAATTATTAGCCAAATGCCCTCTATAAATAATATAGAGAATATTAAATAGCATGAAGCAATGGTCCGATTTGGTACAAGGCAGATCTTTACATCTCTTTATATCTCTAAAGCTGACATTCAGCAGGAATATCTTCAGTACCAGTTCTTTCTCTGGGCTATAAGGCTGAGCCTCATTAGTACTTAGATGATAGACAATTGGGGAATTTAATGTCTAGATTTAGGCTAGAATAGGAAGTTAAAAAAAACAAAGATGAAGTTAATAGAATTACACTTCTGTTCTATTGACAAAAATACCCTTAGCATGAATATTGATGTAATAACCAGGAATCATTTTGAGGGCATATTTATCTTATGATTCACAAATAATGAGTGGATATTATTTCCAAAAGGCACTCATCTCAATGTGATAAAACTGGAAGGAACAAATCTCTACAGTCCACTCTCCTGAAAAATGTCCATGTTGGGAAATCAGTGTAAGAGTACAGATACCATATCTGTGATACTTTGTCTTAGTGGAATACAAAGTGAATAATCTTGCTATTTTCTGCAACCAACAATTGGCTATCAAGCCCAACCAGCAGTTATAAATAATAAGATATAGAATATTGAAAGTTTCTGCCATCTAGTGGGGAAAGTATAAGTTTACTAAAATAAGAAAAATGCTGCATATGGTATTATATTTTAAACTCCCCAAATTTTATCTTAAATTTAGATGAGTGCAAGCATGTATGAAATGGGCATTACCTTACATTACAGTTAAGCAGTCATTAATAACTAGTGAAGTAGTACCATCCTGTTTACCTCTCTATGAGTTTGAAAAAATAACAGGCTAATCAATGTACAGTAAGTACTGTATGCTGCTTGAGAGATTGTAAGACACATGAGGTGTCTCACTGCACAATAGAGTGCTACTTCCAAGTATCGATATTCAGTTGGATTTACCCTATATCTATAGTGTAGATATAGCTAAAGTTGTGACAAGAATGTGGTTGATTTAGGAGAATAGAACATATGTATTTCACCAGACTACTGTACAAACATTCATGGCTGGCACCAGCTTCAGATTATGATTTAAAAAATCCTCTAATCATTGACTTCAAGTATACAGGTAGTCCTCAATTTAAGACCATAACTGAGCTTTGCAATTACTGTCATAGGTTGTGATAAAGTGGACAGGCTGGACCTGTTTTTATTACCTTTTTTGCAGCAGTCATTAGGGGAATATGGTGGTCGTAAAGCAAATGCTATGGTTATTAAGGGAATGCCATGATCATTAAGTGAACAACAGGGTCATTAAGCAAACCCGTTGTTCACTATGAGCTGTTTTTTTCTGGAAACCAGAAGTGGATGCTGGTTGCTGGCAAAAATATTGTAAGTTACAATCACCTGACCATTGGACACTGCAATTGGCTGTAAATGTGAACTGTTTGATAAAGCACCTAAAATGTGATCACATGATGGGGCAACTGTCAGATCTTTGGAATTGGATTTTAAATACCTTGGGCGGGGGTGATAGTATTGTAATTTCAAATGCTCACTAAGCTACCAGATATACTGTAAGTTGAGGATAACCTATATTCTGGCTCTAAAATGAGAACATTACAAAATCTTCTTGCCAAACCCTTAGGTACTCCAAAGACAAATACTCCAAACTTATTTACCCATTTTCAGCTGTGACGGACTCCTGCCAGCAAAAAGGAGCTAGCTCAGTTTTCACTGGCAGAGGCACTTCACTGTTTCCAGGGTGGCCCTGGGCCTTGAGTTCCATAGGCAGGATCCGGCCCCCGAGCCTTGAGTTTGACACCTGTTCTGCAACATGTTAAGTTTCCCACGTAGGCAAATACATACAGCTGAACTATCTATCAGAAAACACCACACAGTTTCTCCTAATCATTGGTGATGTTGATTGAGCGTTCATGACGGCAGGATCATAATCTAAATGTACAGTGCAGAAATTATTGCCATATTTAAGTAAATTCTGCAACAACATCCAAGGGGGAAATATGTTCACAGCCAAAGTGGCCTCCTATGTCCTCCATAAAAGGAAAGGGTATATAATAAAGAAAATAAGAGTACTCAGAAACATCAGGTACCCTATTCTTATTCATTCATAACAGCAGAAAGTAAGAAATTACCATGATAGAAAGATGCAACCTAAGTAAAAGAGATTGAAACATATTTTTTTAAGTCCTGAGAAAAGAAGTAATATTTGGAAGTAGCTCTGGCAGATACATCCCTGATTCATTGGAATATAAGAAAGAGGAGAAGGGCGCAGAGCCAGGCTTCTATTATTGCAATAATAATAACCAATCTCAACAGCAATAGTTCTAGTCTTCCTGTGAAGTTGATTTCCTGATCTGATCCAGTGGTGGTGACCATACCTGTATTTCAGGGGTGAAATTCAGCAGGTTCTGACAGGTTCTGGAGAACCAGTAGCAGAAATTTTGAGTAGTTCAGTAGTTTGGAGAACCGGCAAATACCACCTCTGCTGTTATAGAATGGAGATTTTGCAATATCCCCTCCCCAGGAATGGGGAGGAATGGGGTTTTACAGTAACCTTCCCCTGCCATGCCCACCAAGTCATGCCCAAAGAACTGGTAGTAAAAAAAAAAAAAGAATTTCACCACTATTTTATTTGTGCTGCTAATCATCCCTTCATGACCAAAGGCTGCTTCTCCATGGGACTCATCCTATTTTTGTTTCACTGAAGCCATAATAGCCCAAGTGGGTTACTAAAAGTGGTCCTCAGCTTACAATTATTCATTTAGTGACCGTTTGAAGTTAACAGTGGAATAAGAAAAAAGGACTTTTGAACATTTTTCATACTTACAACATCCCCATGGTCAGGTGATCAAAATCTGGATGCTTGGCAACTGGCATGTATTTATGATAATTGCAGTAACCTGGAGTTATGTGATTACCTTTAGCGACCTTCTAACAAGCAAAATCAATGGGGAAGCCAGATTCACTTAACAAACCATGTTAGTAACTTAACAACTGCAGGGATTCACTTAATAACTGTGGCAAGAAAGGTTGCAAAATGGAGTAAAATTCACTTAACAAATGTTTCACTTAACAACGGAAATTTTCGGCTCATTAGTCGCAAGTTGAGGACTACATGTATAAAATATCATTTTTTTAAAAATGAATGTTTTTCAGGCATCTGGTGATGAACTGGATTTTGCAGTCCTCTTCAAGAACAGTTTGTCCCACAAGGCAAGGATAATTCCCATTCTGAAAGCTCATAAAACCTGACAATTTCAGAAGATCTTTGGGACTTGAGTGGCATAGATTTCCTAGTGCCAGAAATGATACAATGTTTTTTTTCTATTATTAATTGATATTATCAACAGTAATTACATAACACATTTGTTTTGTTGCAAGCTATTGTTACTGTCGCATTAGTTATAGCTTTTATTCAGCACTTAAGAGTCAAATGACTTAAAGTGGTGTAGAAACTCATTCATTCAATAATGTATGTTGAGAATTAGATTCGAAGGTAGGTACATAAGAGAGACACCTGAAAGAGGAAGAAAAAGAAGGTATACTGGAGTACGGGTAGACAAAACAGCAGGAAGAAACCGCTCTGCAAATCACTGGGAATAAATAAACAAAAAGGATTTATTGGCCCTTGCAAAAATTAATCTCTGATGATTCAAATACTCCTACATGTATCTTCTTAATCTCCTTAAAAAAGAGCAACAAAAAGGAAGTTCCAGAACAGAAAGTCTTCCTTTATATTTTTCATCTAGTGTGGTCATTTATCTAATACCAGAATGAGGAAATGCGTCTCTTGAGGACAAATTTGCAAAGTTATTTGAATACACCATTTTATAATTGTAGTTCATCTTTTAAGGCTCTTGGCCTACAATGTACTAAGTTACACTATCCTTGAAAAATGCAACATCAAACTGTAAAAATCCAATCAAATTAGAATTAGGGTGAGTTAATGCTTTGTATATTACTTCGCATTTTACTTAATAATGGATTTATTTATTTATACAGATGTTTAAAATATGAGTGAAATTGAATGAAAACTACAGCCTGATATTGCTGAAAAAAACGGCTTTGTTTTCTCCTATTAAGCTTTGTCATATATAAAAATATTTTACTATGCTCAACTAATGATTTATTCTTCTTGTATTTGTACTTGTCCAGATTGTCTGGGATGGTTCCACCACAAAACCGCGTTCGACTAAAGGGCGCTCGACGAAACCGCGTAGCTGACATCATCACAGGGTGACAACAGCACGGAGACAGAAGCACGCTGTAAACGCTAAACCTAAAATTAACCCCTAAACCTAAACCTAACCCCCCTAAACCTAATCCTAAACCTAATCCTAAACCTAACCCTTAACCTAACCCTAAACCTAATCCTAACCCTTAACCTAACCCTAAACCTTATCCTAACCCTAACCCTAACCCTTAACCTAACCCTAACCCTTACCTTAACTTGAATCAGCTTGCTTTCAAAGCGCTATTTAAAGCGCCCTTCTTTCTCCGCGCTCGCTGTTGTCGCCCTGTTGATGACGTCAGCGACGCGATTTAATCGGGCACGCTTTAGTCGAGCGTGGTTTTGTCGTGCCACGGTCTGGGATTCTCTCAAAGCCCTCCACTGATTCATAACTATTTTTGAAAATAACTTTTGTTTTTTAAAAAAATGTGCCATTTGCATGGACACTCAAAACTTTAGCCATCTTCAGTGGATCATGGGACGTGAGAAAAACTACAGCAGTGTGTTACCACAACAGACCTGTTAAGGGGGAAATGAGACTACTGTATTTGTGGTTGGCTATTGAAAAACTCTGAACATTCTGCTATTTTTGAAGGAGGAGACTGTTTCATTTTTCTTTTCTTTTTTTCATTGGACTCCACGACTGTGTCTTGGCCTGTGGTTTTCAAAAATGGAAACTATACGCACATCACAACATCCTCACTATTTGCACTCTCCAAGAGCACCTAGGAAACTCAAAATCTCTTCCTTGGAGATGACAGCAATTTCTGCAAAGCAAAAGTGTTTGAGAACTGACTCCTTCCCCTTCATTACCACACTGAGGACACAGAGAAGGAAATTTGCTTCCTGAGGAAGAAGGCTGGTGTCCCTAGTACCATTCTCAACAGACACAGGATGCTCTTTTGTCACTTCAGCCTGGAAGGGATCCTTAAGAAGGACAACACTCCAGACTTTCCTGTCTCCCCTCCCTCGGAGAGTTCCTCTCTCTTCTCCCAACACTCCACATCCCGCTATGCTTCCATGTGCTAATAAAGCCCTTCCTGTCTCCAGAGGAACAGATTGCCTGCTTGCCAGCCTGGCCACCCACTCTATGTGTCCCGGCTGAACAGGCCTACCTTCCTACACGCAGCCGGCGAAGGGCCCCCAAAGGGAGAGGAAGGGAGGAGCGGGGAGATATGGCAAGGCAAAGGCCCTTACAATAGCAGGATGTAAACAACGGCTCTCCCGTGGAAGAGCAGACCAGGGCGTCAGCCCAGACGGCAAAAGGAAACCAGACGAGGCCATCCCCGCTTAAAAGTACCTGGCAGTGGCGTTTTTCCCTGGGGGGCTCCGCGGAACATCCCAAGACCGATGCCACCACATCTGCCTTCTTCGGGGACAGGCCCTCTTCGGCAGGTCCTCTTCAGAAGGACGAGGCCCCCCTGGTCCCCCTTGCGTTCCTCTTCTTCCCGCCCCCGCGGATGGGCTTCGGAGTCATCGCCCGGGGCGCAGAGACTCGCCCGCTCCCTGCCATCGGTCCTGCAGTTCGGGACAGCGGCTTTGTTCCCACTCTCTCCCCGCCCGGTTCCTCTTTTTATGTGCTTCCTGAAAGGTAGCTGCTAGTGGCCCAAAAGACGGTCGCGGTCCCACGCTGTGGAAAACATGGGCGCGCGCGCACCCCACACAATTACAGCCCCGGAGACTCTCGGAGGGAAGCCTCTGCACAAGCCCGGGCGAGTGAGAACAAGTTCCCGCCGTTACGAAGGCTCCGGGATGAGGGACGGAACCCTCGCTGCAGGACAGTAAAGCTCCGTCTACCAGAGGCAGCCAGGCAGCCGGGTCTCTCGCTCTCAGAGGGAGGAAGGGCCAGTTGGGAGAGGGGCTTTGGTCCTGCGCTCTCGCCACGCTAGAAGTAAGCGACGTCTTCTCCAATCTGGCGCCCTCCAAGGCACGGCCAGCCCAAAGGTCCCATGATCCACAGTTGGCGGAGCTAGTCACGATGCTACTTTTTTTTTAATCTCAGCTTTTTTCCTGGAGCTCAAGGCGGCATAGACTATCATTTTCATTTTCTCCCCAGTCCTAGACCAATAATGTAAACAATTTCCTATTGGGAAGGCGCGCTTTCCTCCATCTGGGTTACCTGAGACTTTTTTACACGAGTCTCTGGTGGATTAACAATTTGGGATGAACACCCTGTGTGGAAGTAGGAATGGATTTCCAGAGGGTGGGAAATTGCAGACTACAGGAGCATTACTCAGGTGATCCCGAGGACACAGATAAACCTCCAAGTGCTTCAACCACCCTAAAGGATGCAGATTACCAGCTGTCTGCAAGGAATATACGGTAAATCCCATTCCCCACCATCCAGTCCAGAGCCGAAGAAGCTTCTTGGATGTGAAGCAAAACATCTTCAAAAGAAAAAAACAAGAAAGTCCAGTTGCCTCCTGAAAAAGCACCTTTGGGACAACTCTGACCTGGATGACAGAATCTCTACAAACTTTTAGTGGGCTAATACTTTTATTTACTTACCCCGCAGTTTGAATCTATAAGTCAAATTACAGACTTCCTTGCAATAGTTTCTAAAGGAACAAAGATGTCTAGCAATTGCAGTGAAACATATGTGACATCTTAGAAACCAACATGTCCAAAAGTTTGTTCTGGGAGCAGCGATCATTTTGTGAATGGTGATACTGTTAATACTGTTGCTGTTATTGTCCATACATACAGTACTACTTTTGAAGTTCTCTTTGATGCCAGTCACTGTTTGCCATTTCCCACCCCGCCCACCCACACTCTGCATTACATTTTTGCATCTCAGCAAAAGAAAGTTTCCCATAAATATCTGAGTCGTAAAGACTTTTTTGTGATAATTAAGGGTGTTTGCTCTCTTAAGGGCATGGAAGGCGGACCTCTTATTTTACCAATTTTATAAATAGGGAAACTGAATTAGAGAGATGGCCAAGTCAACCTCATTCAATAACAGTGGCTTTCTCCTCATGTTCCAACATCAACATCAGCCAAAAACAATAGCCAAAACCAACCCACTCAAATGCTATTATTCCGTCAGAGTTACTGTATATTTTCTAACTTCAGAAGAATAAAAAATAACCAACCCACTCAAAATGCTATTATTCCCTCAGAGCTACTGTATATTTTCTAACTTCAGAAAAAGGAAATGGAAGAGTTAAAGGACAAATACATATGTAGCTGTGTATTTTTAAATTAATACATGACTTTGGGAAAGGGAGAACTGAAATGGCATTCACCTTTATTCACATGGTACCAAACCAATTTTGAGGAAAACATCACAGTAATTCAATATCTATGCTAGAATACTGTAAATATGCGCTCTGCAAGTTATTTCTGGGAAATGGCCAAAAAAAATTCAGTGGTTGCAAAATGCAGCAGTTAGAATTCAACTAGGAACTAGTTTTACTTATCACATCAGTTTCACAATATAGTACTTTGGTTAACTGACAATTTCTTTCTGAATTGTGGTTTCTCTTTTTTTCCTCTTCAAATGCTTTATTCCCCCCCCCCCCATCCACTTTATTAATGTTAGGGACCTGGATATTTGAAAGGCTGCGTTCACTCAATTAAATTGATGAAATAAATAAATAATATGGAGACTGATTGTACATTTCACTTTTCAGTACTCAGATGGCCCTCGTTCTATGTCTTAATAACAATTATTCAGAGTAATATCAGGTTATAGAATTTTTGTCTCCAAACAATTCCTTATTTAAAAGAAGTAATTTATTTCTAGAATTTTTGGTTTGTCACAATGGCAACCCATTGGTCTGGTTTCTGCTTATTTTATGATTTTATGTCTGCTTTATTGATTTGTATTGCCTTTGGAATATGCCATTCTTGAGAGCCCTGTACTGGACTCAAAGATGGGAAATATACATGAAAGTGAAGCTTAAAAGGTTCCACTGACTTTATCTTGCAACCTTCACATATTGAAAACAAATTAAAGTTACATGTAGTAAGTTGTAACCCCTATAGTGAGTGCATCTCCAAGATTTCATAGGATGTTAGGTATACAGAAGAAAAATATCATGTGCAGGAATCATGTGATATGCCAAAAATTCCATAAGGAATTGAAAAGCATACAGGATAGAGATCAGGAAAAGCATAAGGAGAACTCATGGGAGGAAAAAATACACTGGCAGTTACTGAATGTCAAACCACAGAATTTTATAACCTGCATGTTCTTGCAAATGGCAATGGAAAAATAATAACAGCTATTTTCATGCCCAGAAAATGTTCAGGCCTTTTACAGCCCTTCTACAGATTTCATCAGCATAAATCAAATTGTCAGCAATAAATACCTGCTGATAGTCAGGCAATCTTTTGAGAAGATGATACTCATTTTTATCTCTGAAATCCCCAGACATAGGTTTCACATACAGTATGTAAAACTTGAAAAGCTATTGTTTTTTTTTAATGTTGCTGGATGTTATTTATGTTGCTGGATGTTATTAATCTCCATACCCCCACAAAAATAAATCCAAGCTCTCTAGGTTTCTGGTAGGTACAGAGTAGGATATAAAGAAGCAGCAGTGTAAAATAAAAAATGTTTTTCTGATCATTCCACCACAATATATAGCCATCACATCAACAATATCCCAAATAAGAATCAATAATCTGGGTGTTTACCCAAAGCTAAATTATAATTACACTAAATCTTCAATTCAAAATCCTTATGGGTATCAGCAGAAAGGATAGTGGGGAGAAAATTACAAAATGTGGGTGAAGATATGATCAGATAAATGCGATAATTTACAGGTAATGCTCAGCTTATCACCATAATGGACCTGGCCCACTACAGTTGCAAGTCATGACGATTGTTGAATGAGGTGCCCATATGATCGGCTCAGTTAAGAACCTTCATTTCCCCAATCTGGTCATTAAGCAATCATGTGGGTCATTAAACAGAGCATGGGGTGTCTCTGGAGTGGGGGAGACCCTGATAGGCCTCAGGGTCACTGCAACAACTGTCCAGTTCTCACATGACCTGTGGGAGACATGGCATCAGGCAACCTCTGGGGCTCCAGAGATCATGTTGGAGAAGGAGAGCAAGCCATTGTGCCCCTGAGCCTCCCTATACAGTGGAGACTATGTGGCTCTGTTCCAGAATTGGACACCATTTAGGAAGTGGTCCGAATTAACTGTGGCTGTTCTAAAATGGCATTTGCTTCTGGGATGAGGCTGAATGTCAGGGTTTCAAGTAACACCTCCAACGAAAGAAAACTCTGAGGCTTGAAGTTCCTCTAAGTTACATTTTATTAGAGATGTCGTATTGGCGCATTTGGGAAAACCCAAATCTGAAAGCTTCCAGTTTTTCCCCACCCAAAAGAAAGTTCAAGTCCCTGCCCAGCACTCACATGTCCATCACATGATCCAATCAGGTATCATCCAAAACAGGAGATGCCTCCCAGTTACACCATCACAGCTGCAGGGCAACATGTCCTTGACTCTGAGAAAAGAATGTTATTCTGACTCTATATCACCTATACTCCTTATAATCCTCCTCCAATTTTCCTATAGTAGAAAATGTAGCAGGCCTGAAGGCCCAATGTAAAAGATGGCTTCCCGGTCTGACACTGTACAGTTTCCGTTGTGTGAGAAGGTTGTGCAGCGAAATCCCTGTTTCCAGAAGGCGATCTATAATATTGAAAAGGTAACAGAGGTGGGTTCCTATCGGTTTGGACCAGTTCGGCTGAGTAGGTAGTAACTTGGCCTGCCAAGCCCGCGAATTGGTTCTCTTGGTGGTGCCATCTTGTTTTTAGTACTATGCATTAACGTGTAGTGCGCATCAAGTGTGCATGTGCACGCAGTGCTTCCCTGAGCGAACCGGCAGTAGCAGCTGCCGGAATCCACCCCTGATAGGTAAGTGACCAATTGGTGATGGGATGGGGAGGAAGGGGTAGGATTCTTGGGCGTGGGAGGCAAGACAGACTTACAGGGTGTTACAGCAGTCATAACGTAGGGCAGTGTTTTTCAACCTTTTTTGTGCAAAGGCACACTTTTTTCATGAAAAAAATCACGAGGCACACCACCATTAGAAAATGTTAAAAAAATGTAACTCTCTGCCTCTATTGACTATAGGCGGGTATTTTTCCCACGGCACACCTTACACTATGTCACGGCACACTAGTGTGCCGCGGCGCAGTGGTTGAAAAACACTGACGTAGGGTACACGTTCTAAGTCATTCAGTTCATTCATTCAGCTATCACAATTTCAAACCATTGCTGAACAAACAATCATTACCGTAAGTCATGGATTACTTTCATATACTTGCATCAGACATATAACAACATATATGTCATGATGTCGCCATATAAGTGTTATTTTTACAGCATCATAGCAGTTTTCTAAGGATATCATCCATCAGATAGAAACAGTAACTGCTGTAATTTTCTGCAATGGCTATTGGCACACAAGACTGTTTCAGGCTTGCTGTATCATGTCAGTTATCTCTAATGATTTTTCAAATCTATTGACAGGATGTAGTGCAAGAGAATTTGAGATTCTTACATCTAACTCTCCAGAGACGTGATAATTACAAAACATCATGGTATCACACTGGCCCATTTTTAAAAATTTGACATGCTCAAATAATGTTCCTTCTTTCAATTATATTCAGTGGTCTGTGGTAGTATAATAAAGAGGTAAAGAGAATCATCTTTTGAGGTACTATTTAAAGAGGTTAAAGATCAAGATTCTTAAAGTAAATGGATTACAAAGTTTATTAATTTGATGAATACTAAAGTAAGTTGTTTCTGGTCTCTTAATGGCCTTTTATTTGACTAGGGGTAAGACTTTAAAGACTTGTTTATAGATACTGTAAGAGATATCATATGAGAAAATATTTTTTTGCTGTATTTTTAGACGAAGTGGTGTTACTATGTTAAAACTAAAATAAAGGAATAAAAATTGATTTATTTGATATATGTATATGTGTGTATGTGTGTATGTGTGTGTGTGTGTGTATGTATGTATGTATGTATGTATGTGTATGTATATATATATATATATATATATATATATATATATATATATATATATATATATATATATATATATATATATATATATATATAAAATTTTCGTAATTCTTAATGAACTTTTGCTGATTAGAACTGAATGATGAGTCTTTACAATGTATTTATTGATAAGAGATATGTGAAGAAGAGAGCTTTTGTTGAAATATCAAGGAAGGAAACAAATCATTGAAGTTGTTTGTACTTGTCTTTATGGAAGGGAAAATCACAAGTCTGTGCATGCATGTATTCTTTACTATTTTTCTCCATGTCAATTTTATCAAAAGGCAAACAGAACAATATCAAGTAAGACATTTTGGACTATCCGAACCATCACACAAACTATATTGATGTATTCTAGTAATGTGTCAGCTTTAGTGTTTCATTTGAGCATAAGATGATTTTAACTATGAAGGAATATGTTATGTACGTATTAAACTGTGTTCTTGTAAGTGAGTTGAAGGGCAGGATTTCCATTTCTAACTATAACAACCAATAGTTAAAAGACTATAGCACTCTGAAATGTTTTCAAGTACTTCACGTTATCCGAGCAATTACTGATATGGAAACTGCACCTCCGGGTTTATCTTACAGAATAGGAAAAGGTTGAACATGAATACATCCTGGAAGAACTTTGGCTGATGACACCATATGGCTATCCACTGTACACAGGGAAGGGATGAATGCAAAATACCATGCCTGAATCCTGCTAAGATGATTAGAACAGAATGTTTCTGCCTTTATTAAAACTGTCATGTTCCATTTTTGATTTATTAAACAATAATAAAATTATTGTTTATATGTATTCTTTTTAAAGATGAGATATTCATATCAGCCTCAAATCTTTGAACTTGAAGTCTTGAAGCTGGGTCATTTCAATACAGTACAAAAAGCAGGCATCCTAGCAATTTATTTTTTATTTTTTGCCGTAGGACACTTTGGAGATTTGATCGTGATCATTCCTGAGATAATAAATTCTTTTCTAATCCATCCCTCTCTCAAGCCATCTTTCAAACAAACTCATTTAGCTTTATGGGATTTGCAAATAGTCAGGCTACAGTTACCTTATTACAGGTTATGAAATGTGACAATATAGACAGCATCACAGAATCCAAGTCAGCTAGTCCAAACAGCCAAGTCAGCATGGCCATATTTCAGAATGTCTCATATCATTTCACCCAGGCTATCTGTAGATTTTTGTACCAAGCCTCCTTGATTAACACAGCATCAAGTTACAGCCAGTGGTTAAAATGTAATCGCCAGATTGTTCCTTTGCTCAGTTCAAATGCTGCATGAAAGAAGCGGTGCCCACCAGCCGGGAGGAGAAAGCACTGCCATATGCAGGGTAAGAGAGCATACTACTAAGCAAAGGGCAACGAGCTGAATGAAGAGGTGGAATTGGCAGGAAGAGAGCAGAACTGAGATGTGCACCATGTGTTGGTTCCTGCATGTGTTCAGCCTCTTCAAAAAGTCTCATCCAGCAAAGGAAGAAGGAAGCATTAGCAAGTGAAAACCATCTGTCAGAGGAGAAGATTAAAAACATGGGGGCGACTACCTCAAATTATTCAGCAAACAAAACTGCCTGCAAGTGGGCTTAGGAAAGCTTCCTGGCAGAACTGTGTTGGCCCTTCCTCATGGAAGGGAGTGTGAGGGAGTTGCCTCACACAACAGATGAAGGCAAGTGTAGACGGGGCAGCAGAAGCTGCCACCTGGCTTTTCAGCTCTCTTGAAGGTCAGAACTACGTGTTCCATGTGGGCTGCTCTGCATCTGGTTTAAATAGCCCGGCTCTCTCAGTTTTCAAGTAAGAGAAAACCGTCTTGTGCTTTGTATACTGGGGCGGTTCTCCTGCATATATTGTACACTTGGGATGGACAGCACTTTGGAACCATATGCTAAAAGGTGCTTCAAGTGTGCAGGATCATAGGGAAGATGGCAAGTTGGAGGGGGGCGAAAGAAAGGGTGTATGGAGGGTCGAAGAGGTACATTGGGTTTCTATTTTTGGGGGTATTGTTGACAAGAGGAATGGCTGTGTTTATTGTTTAATGTTATATGGCCCCGGTTATGCACAGTATATATGTGACTGTAGAAATGAAAATGGAAAATAAAAACACATTTACACAGAAAAAAAAGTGTGCAGGATCATGAATCTAGGTCTAAAACGTATGAAAGAGATTCTGTGCAATCCCAGAAAAATATTCATTTTGTTTAAGGAGCTGTGGACAAGCACTAAATCTGTGATCTCCCACCCTACAAAAATGGTTTGATATCAAATCCAAACTGTTGCATTGTAACATACCATGTTATACAGTACTTTCCTCCACTCGACAGCAGTCACTTGTGCAGAGCAAGAGTTGGTCTTACTCATAGAGAGGAGAACAAAATAAACTATAATGAGTGCTAGTGAAGTAAAGCTAACAAGTCTGGTAATGCTATACATATTTCTATTGTATGTCAAACTCTCCTTGATCTACCACAAAAGTTATTTAAGAAGAATATATGCAGCTCAGGATTGAAATGAGGGGTCCTTGGTGTTCTCTGTGCTTGGTCGTTTTCTTGCAGATGTTTCATTACCCAAACTAGGTAACATCATTAGTGCACAGATGATGTTACCTAATTTGGGTAATGAAATGTCTGTAAGAAAACAACCAAGCTCAGAGAGCACCAAGGACTCCTCTATACAAAATCTGTTAAGAGTAGGCAGAAGAGGCACTGACCTGGAAATCAAGGCTATTACATTCCTTCTCAAAAGTCCCAAACTTTCCACTTTAAGTCTGAGGTAGTATATACTTTCCCTAAACTGCTAAATTCCTTTGCTCCAGGTCCTGTTGGAACTATAGTAAGCTGAACCATCTTTAGCAAAGCACAGACAATGATAATACCTCTATACTTGCAGCAATGTCCGCCTAATACTATGGCACTGTGATTTTCCTTGGATCAGAGGTGATATTCAGCAGGTTCTGACCAGTTCTGGCGAACAGGTAGGGGAAATTTTGAGTAGTTTGGAGAACCGGAAAATGCCACCTCTGACTGGCCCCACCCCCATCTATTCGCTGCCTCCTGATCAGCTGATCAGGAGAAAATGGGAATTTTACAGTAACCTTCCCCTGGAGTGGGGAGGGAATGGATATTTTACAATATCCTTCTCCTGGAGTGGGGTGGAATGGAGATTTTGCAGTATCCTTCCCCTGCCATGCCCACCAAGCCGCGCCCACAGAACTGGTAGTAAAAATTTTTTTACTCCACCACTGCCTTGGATCATACTTATTTTTCACTTCCCCCAAAACTAAATCTCATTGTTTGAAAAGCACAGTAAATATCAGCTGCACATGGGAATGCCCCTCCCCTTTAATTGGAAACATAATTAAACAGTATTTGGTTTGTTTGTCTGCTGTTTTATGTTCTCTTTACAAATATGTACAGCAAAACCAATGGTTACTACCGCATCCATTCCATTGAGCCTGGTAATCAAGTGTACCTTAAACTCTGGAAAAATGACTCCCTACAACCTAAGTTGAGGGATTCCTACCAGGTGTTGTCCACACAATGTTGAAACTTGATGAGGCCAAGCCATGGATTCACTATACCAAGGTGAAAAAAGCTGCTACCCCAGAAGAATTCCACCCCCATCCACCCACCACAGGGTGTTATCCAGGATTGGACTAGTCTATAGAAGGTATGATATTTGTATTTAAACAACAAAAAAAAGATCAAAATATAAAGATACAGAAAGCCTCTGGATAAAGTTGGCAATATTAACAACCATAGGGACTTCAATGTAGACTTAAAATTCAGGAGCCTGGGGGGAAACAGTTACTTCACAACTGTTGAGGAAATGGCAAGGATGACTAGCAATACTAATTTTGGATATGTGTACATCTTCCACCAGAATCTGGAAAGGGGATGGTTTTAGAAGGTATATTCCATGATAAAGAATGGGAAAACATTCACTTAACAATTAGGAATTGCTCATATTTATGCAGGATTACCAAAGGTAAGGTAAAGCTTCCCCTCGCACATATGTGCTTGTCATTCCCGACTCTAGGGCACGGTGCTCCTTTCCATTTCAAAGCCGAAGCATTTCAAAGCATGACTAAACACCGACGGTGCATGGAATGCTGTTACCTTCCCACCAAAGGTGGTTCCTGTTTTTCTACTTGCATTTTTTTACATGCCTTTGAACTGTTCAGTTGGCAGAAGCTATGACAAGTAACGGGACTTACTCCATTACACGGCACTAGGGATTCGAACCACTTAACTTCTGATTTTTCTGATCAACAAGCTCAGCGTCTTAGCCACTGAGCCACTGCATCCAACTACCAAAGAACTATACCCAAAATGCCACTTGAATAGAAAAGCTGCCCAGAGGCAACTATTACAACCAAATTGTGTTACCTGTGGGGACTCATTGGGTAACTAAAGCAGGATTATGCTTTTCTTACCCCAAAAAACATCTAGCAGCCAAAAGGCGCACCTATGTTGGAATTTATTCAAGGTGTTCCTTAACACATAACATCACTCTAAAAGAGATATGGCATTAGTCATGTTTCTTGCCCCATGTGGAATAAACTGTACTAAACTGATTTATGCAGCAGATATCATGTTTTTACATTGTGAATTAGCCCACCAAACATCATGTCACCTACCCAGGAACCAGAGCCCCTTTTTTGGGACTTGGTTATCCAGGACTCTGGTTTTTGGGTAAGTGACAAGTCTTAAAAATTCTACCGTCTGATTGGAATGGCAAATGCACTTGGGGTTTTGTGGTAACAAGTGTCACACCAATACCTGATTTTATCATAATACCACCAGGAAGTATAGGGATTGAAGAAACAGTCCCAAGAAACCCCAAGAAATTCCAGATGCCTTTTGGAAAATCACCTTGGGGACAACCATGACCTGGATGATTGAGAATCTCCATAGACCTTTTTCCCTAACAAACCCATCTCATCATATCCAAACAGGAAAAACCATTGGCCGAGGACTAATACCCTCTATGGATATCACATTAAATTACAGGAATATTTTACCACTAGGAAACATATTTAGCATGTTCAACAGAACCATCACAGCACTGATGGATCTAAATGAGGAGCAGGCATGAATTAATCAGATGGTACTTCCGAATAGGCAAGCTTTAGACATTGTTTTCGCTGCTAAGGGGGCAGTATGTGCCATTCTGCATACTCGCTATTGCACATATATTAATAACTCTCTGGCTGACATCAACAGATCCATACATGAAATGGAGGAGTTGATGAAAAATAACTAGGACATCTGGCTCATCAGATGTTTACTTTTGGAATTGATTGACATCTTGGCTTCCTAGCTTTGGCTGGCTAAAATCCTTATTTTCCTTTCTAGTTCTCACTGTATGCTTTGGGATATCTAGCTGCTGTTGTATTTAATATTCATCTATGATAACCACCAGCTTGAAGTCCTGTCTGCTTCAGAAGACAGATGGTAGAGTAATGGTACTGAACTCTTTGACTACTAAACATGATCCGAACTACTTTCTGGCCATACAACAATCATCACCAGGGGTTGCCACAAAAAAGAAGGAGTCAACTTATTTTCCAAAGCACCTAAAGGCAGGACAAGAAGCACTGGATGGAAACTAATCAAGGAGAGAAGCAACTTAGAACTAAGGAGAAATTTCCTGACAGTTAGAACAATTAGTCAATGGAACAACTTGCCTCCAGAAGTTGTGGGTGCTCCAACACTGGAGGTTTTTAAGAAGAGATTGGCCAACCATTTGTCTGAAATGGTATTGGGTTTCCTGCCTGAGCAAGGGGTTGGACTACAAGACCTCCAAAGTCCCTTCTGTTATTCTGTTTTGTTATCACCTGAGATGTATGACTCCATGGGAAAGGGAGAGTGGGAAATGATAAGATAGCCTATTCATCTACATTTAAGACAGGATATTTCCTCAAGTTTGATACAGCCAGCTTGCCAAAAAGAGAGGGAGGATAGGGGAGAGCAGACAAATTATAGATTAGAGTTATAAAAATGTGATTCCCCCCTTCTTTTTATAATCCTGTGATCCTTGTATTAGGATGGAGTCAGGAGAGAGACTGAATAGAGCCGAGCGTTTACTAGCAGGATGCCCTTCCTGTCACCTACACAGAGTTTACAGCAGATATTTTCTCTTTGGGCCCTGATAGAGAAACATCTGTCTGCTGCCTAGGATTGAACTCTCAACCTTCTGAGTGGGAGGTGAGCATCTTCACCTCTAGGCCACTACATCCCTCAGATTTATAAAGGGTGATAAGCAGTAAAAAAAATAAATGAAAATAAAAATCACAAGGAAACTGTTAAACCAACAGGACATGAAACCTGAGAAAACTGTCAGGATAATGGGACATTAAACAGAAAACAAAGTAATTGCAGATCCCTCTCAAATCCTGTGGTGGGAGTGGAAAGGCAATAAGAAATCTAACGATTTATGACTGGACATTCCTTTAAGGGAACTTGTTCTGTACTGTATAAAAGGAAATCAGTTTTTAGTGGCCAACATGCTTGATTTGGAATCTATTCCCAAGTATCAATTATTCTGCACAGAATAAAACTTCGCAAAGATTTTTATGTTTGGTGTAGCTCAATTGGGCAGAGCACACCAGGCTAAGAACCTCCAGCATTCCTGGGGCAGCACTAAGCCTGATTAAAATGATTTAAAGGGCTGATAGATTCAGAAGAAAGGATGAGCTAGAAAAACTATTAATCAACTTATACCCATAAAGCATCTACTCTGCTCCACTTGGCCGCCCATCTGAGACCCAGACAATGTGCTTTTGCAGCTCATCTCCCAGTCCATAAATAAAATGGCATAAGTTTCACTGTGGTCAAAATGGGACTCCAGAAGGACACAAAGAGCATCTACAGGGGAGCAGTAGCGGTTGATCCCAGCAGAAGCACCACATCCCTGTCATACCTATACAAAAAACATGCTGAACCAATCAATAACAGAAAAGTACAGATACATATAACAGCATCAACATAGCCTCGGAACTAATAAGCACAACAATAAAAAGAAAAGATTTCCTTGTAGTCTCTCCATCCTTTTCCCTTTGTCATACATAGCTTATTGTTAGCCTACCATCCTCAGAGAATTTAAAAATCTGTAAGCCATATGAAGGAAAACACAAGGTGATAGCAAACAATGTCCAAAATGAGAAAGGAAATAGAAGTACATTGTGGTTTGAAATATAGTTTCTTCCAATTTAATACAGTTGGCAGAGTTTTTTGAGTTTGGAGAGAGAGTTTTATTTTGATTTGGTTTTGGAGCGTGGAAGATTTTTTTTGCCCAGTTTTCAGAAATTTTATCTGGCTAAACCTGTGGTCTTTCTTGTAAATTAGGACAGCCGTTTTCCCATTCTCAAAAAAGAAGAAATGCACTGGAAAACAAAAAAAGTGATCAAAAGAAACCATATATCTTGATAAACAAAATATGCATCTCTTAATTTATACCTAGCTGAAATAGGGGGATCTTCACATCAAATTACTGACAGATAAATTGAATGTGTAAGATTAGATCCATGTTTCTCAACCTTGGCAACTTTAAGCTGTGTGAATTTCAACTTCCAGAATTCCCCAGCCAGCATGTCCACACACCTTAAAGCAAAGTTGAAAAACCTGGATTGGAATATAAGTAATATCTCATTTCATTGCACAGTATTTCATTCTGTTCCTTAATAAATGTCTTCATTGTTTTGCTTTTTCTATGTCATCAAGGATGCAGTCTTAAGAAAAAAAAAATTCACTGAATTCCAGAAAATGTATTTAGGATCATATTGTATCAGAGATGCATAGCTAACAGATGCTAAAATGAAGTAGCAAGCTGTTGGCACTGGAAAAACACCAGCTCTGGAGAATAACTGAATCCTAAACATTTCCATAAGTCTGGAAAAGGAATTGGACTCAGTAAGGATGGATTCCAGATGGTTCAGGGAGGGCTTATTGCCAGTTTGAGAGAAACTGAGGCAGCGTTGGTGGTAGTTTCTGGAGTCCAAAAAACACAAATGGGATTCTGTTGCTATGCAGGTTTTGGGGAGCTAAGAAGCTGCTCTGGTTGCACAAGTGAACTTTCTAGTATGTGAGAGGGGCTTGTATTGTCTTTATGATCTTTCAGGAAGGAAACAAGGACTCCCATTAATTCCTAACAGTCAAAGTGTTGGAGAGAGTTTTACTAATCACATAAACACCAGCCCACTGTAGGAAATATAGAGACAAAGCAGTGCTTGCAACATCTTTGCTTGACAACTTCTAGCCAGGGAGAACTCACTCTACCTCTAAGAAATTGGTTCTCTTATTCTGGTCCATGGTTGTAACATAAATTTAATTGATCAAATCATTGATTGGATGATTGAGCTGCTCTTGCTATCTATACGTGTAGACTATTGTAGATGTAATCCTGTCTTGCAGAACTGCAGCAAATAAGTCATAGCCCTCTTTTACATGATGGATTTGGAGGTATATTAAGTGCTGAAAACGTAGTTGAAATGAGAAGAGAAAATCTACTTACTGTTTCCTGACCCATTGCTAATAATAATAACAGTGATGATGATGATGATGATGAAAATAATAATAACAATAATAATAATACACAGCTATGGATGAAGCATGTAACAGTGATACCCATTGTCATCGGGGCACTTGGTACCATGTCCAAGAATTTTACAAGATACATCAACAAATTGCAGCTTCCTGCAATAACACCAGTAGAACTGCAAAAAACTGTGCTACTCGGAATGTCTTATATTTTAAGAAGGTACTTGATTGATACCTAGGACGCTGGCAGCAAACCGTATTAACCATTAACACCAGTAACTGGTATTTGTAATGCATTTTTGAATGTTCAGTTGGCTGAGTTTCATGTTTAATGAATTAAGTAAATAATAATGATAATGATGATGATGATGATGATGATGATGATGATGATAATACGAAAAAGCAAAAACCACTGGGAACATCAGGTTCAGAAGTTTTTAGAGAATGAGAAAGTCAAGATCTTGTGGGACTTCAGAATTCAGACTAACAGGCACTTGGACCACAACACACCTGACATAACAATAGTTGAAAAGAAAAAAGTATGGTTCATCGACATTGCAATACCTGGAGATGCACGAATTGAAGATAAACAACAAGAAAAAAATCACAAAGTACCGGGACTTGCAAATTGAAGTTGAGCGACTATGGAAAAGAAATCATGCGTTGTCCCGATTGTAATTGGAGCCTTTGGAGCAATATCTAAAGGGCTAACTCGCTATTTGGAAATTTTAAATTTATCAGACTTGAACATTCTGATTCTACAAAAAAACCACCCTACTTGGAACAGCTTATATCCTCCGACGTTACCTTAACAGTTCCTAGGTCCTCGGTTAGGACTCGAGCTGTTGAGCTACCAACCAGCCCCAAAGGCTGTGAATCTCACCAAAGATTAACTAATAATGATAATAATGATAATGATGATGATGATGATAATAATAATAATAATGATGATAATAATAACTCCGGCATTGCCAGTCCCAAGCCCAGATGAGAAAGGAGGAGGTTGGGGTCAGGTTGGCAACCTGGCTCCATAAAAAAAACCTGCCAACTCATACAATATGATGAAAGAAACGAATAAAAATTCTATACCACATCGGTCGTCGTGCGGGTTAACAAGGGCCGCGGTGGATGTTGAGGTCCCTGGATGTTGAGGTCGACAAGTGGGCTACAAGTGGACCAGCCAACAAAATGGGATTTTCGCATACAAACGGGCAAAATACTGGCGCATAATACACCAGACATCACACTGGTGGAGAAAAATAAGGTTACAATCATAGACATCACAATCAGGGTCGACGAGAAGGAATATGAAAAAATCATGAAATACCATGACTTAAAAATTGAAATTCAATGATTATGGCACAAACCAGCAGTGGTAATTCCAGTGGTAATCGGCACACTGGGTGCTATTCCAAAAGCACTGGAATTACATTTAAAACTGTTAAAAATTGACAAAAAGTCAATTGCAAAAAGCCGCACTGCTTGGATCTGCACACATATTACGAAAATACGTTACGATGTCCTAGGCCCCTGGGTGGGGCCCGACTAGTAATCAATGGCAAATCCAGTGAAACAACTGGCCACTGTGATACAATTCTGTTGTTGCGATAATAATGATAATAATTTGAAGGATGTTTCCAAGCACTCAATTACACTTTATATTGTCCATTCTGCCCATAGGGCACTAAAGCTTATGAAGAATGATTGCTCCTGGCTATGATTATTCAGTGATCTGGAAAAGGAACCGTACATTGGCTCACAATGTATTCTTCTGTTTATTTCTACTTCATGTTCTTCAGAGCGAAGGGCCAAACCACATTTTACATATAGCGATTTTCCCTGCTGTTTTTGTTTTAATTTTAAATGAAAGCAGCCTTCTGAGAATACAAATTTAACACTTTTTCTCCCAGGCTATTAAACTTCTTTTCTATGCACAGAAAAGTAGAAGGGGAGATATTGAGAGGACAAAAGTGCAGAAAATATCCTCTCTTGTCACCCTTATTTCACCTTGTGAATGGTATGCATGTGTGGGTTTAACTCAAAAGTGAGTTTAACTGATGTTCAGGAGCATTTTCAGAGCTTGTTACAGAAGATTGTATGTAGAGTGATGATCTGGAAAGCATGATTCAAGGGAAAGGAAGATGGAAAACAAAGCAAAGCAAGGCAAGGCAAGGAAGGAAGGAAAGAAGGAAAGAGAAGGGAAGAAAAAGAAAAGAGATAGGATAGGGTTAAAAGAGAAAGGAAAAGGAAGATAGGAAAAGGAAAATAACTCAGGGAAAGAAATGAATGGAATGATGTATATAAATGCAAAGGAACAAGGAATAGAAAGTTAAAAAAAAAGTTTGTTTCTAAAAAAGCCTTGTGTTAAAAAAAGAAGAAAACTGCAGAAAAAGAGATGAAGAATGAGTTGGAAAAGAATAACATTAGGCACAGTAAGAGTTGACCTAAACAGTTGGTTTTGCAGGTCACAGAATAAATAATTAATTATGAATTATTGCTATTATTATTAAGATATGCTCTTATATTATAATAAAAAAATCATTAGCAGGGAACACTGTGTCTACTGATGGGAAAGAATGCCAGCCTTAGACAGCAAAATATTTTATGTGACCGACCATAAATATGAAAGAAGTTTATAAAAGAATAAGGAAAGGGTTTTAGCTCTACATCTTGGAGATGTAGATACAAGATACATATGATGAAAGGGAGAGAAATCTGTTCATTTGGGAAGTTTGTGGGTTCAGCTTTTATATTGCCAGGGGAGGTTTGGTGGTTTGATTTGACCATGTAACTTATTTACACAGAATATCTCCTTTTACAAGATAATTCCTTTATTTCAGTTTTTAGCTGCCAAATCCTTACAAGACAGCTTTTACTGGAGGAACATAAAATTACAAAAAATAACAAACCAGCAAAAGGCATAAAATGTATGAGAGGCAGGAAAAACATAGCTGTAAAATTTATTAAAGAATAATAAAATAATAAAGTGGGAGCAGAACAGCAAGTATCCTACTCTAACAATGTCATAAAACAGATAAAATAACACAAGTTAATAGGATTGTCCTATGATTTCTATTAAAATGTAAAATCATGTTATTCAGTTGGTCTTTAGGTGCAGACATGTAGCTTGTTTTGAGGTTATGCACTTTGAATCTGATACCATGGCTAAGCATTTCAAAATTGTTGGACCAGCTCCAACCTGATAGCTACTACATATGTTGAACTATTTCATATAATTCTCAGTTCAAGGTCATGCATGCAATTTTAGGAATTGTAAACAGAGACAGCTGGAAACTTTGCAGTTGCAAAAGACAATTATGTGACATTATCTTATTGTCTTTCCTGGATACTATTGATGTGCTGCCACCATTATACGGAGAAAATCTATGAAATGAATCAAAAAGAGGAAAACAAGGGGATATCTCAATTAAAGCTGCTTCTGCTCTCTAATATATCTAATTTTAGATCAATCTTTGAGCTGGCATAATAAAAAATAAGAGGCCAGGCCTTGCCATAATTGAATCTCAGTTCAACTTTTTTTAGTTTTATGAAATCCACTTCAGTCCCTACTCTCTGCTTCTAATTTTGTAATGTGCAGATAAATGACAATCCTATAATTACACAGGGGCCTGGAGAAAGCTTTGTTTCAAAGAATGGCATATATATTTAAAAATGTAACATAAAGGAACACAGAATTGGACTGAGAAGCCTTAGTCCGGATTGATTTTTTAACTACCTTCCACAAGGTAGTTCTGGAACTTCTGGGACCAGGTACACAAACACGAAACCTTCTTCGTTCCAAACACAGCTGTTTCCGCAAAGGTTGATGCCAATAAACCTTGTAAATCCACTCTTACTAAGAGCTTTGGCTCTGGAAGTGCTAAATATAACCTGTGCATTCAACCCACACTCCACCCGCCTGAGACACCTCCACACACCACAGTCTGTCTATTTCTGGAAGAAACATTTAATTCCACCAACTTTATGTATCAAAGGTGTTCTTTTTTTAAAGCCTTTATGTAAAAAGCTTATGCCATCCACCCCTTTTGCTAGCTGCTGATGCAGAACAGGAATAAATGAAGGTGGAACAGGCAGAGTCTCAATAAGTATTGTCCTTTCTTCTAGATAAGGCTCTTCTTAAATTGTTCTCCCTCAGTCACGGCATTGGATGGGAAACCCATATGCACAGTGGAGTGTGGAGCAGTGGAGGTGTAGTAGGGGGGAGTGCAAGGTGATGGGATGGCAGGGGCGGTAGTGGACAGAGATGGAGAAGTTAACACCCTACATTGACATGCACCCTGGAGTTGTAAATATGGATGGGTTGCCAAGTGCCCAGATATTGATAACATGCAACAGCTCTAACTTCAGGTACTTTGCCTAACTACCATTCATTCAGTGGAGTTTCTAAATGAGTGATCATTAAACAAGGATTACGGTACTTATATATCTAGTTAACTTGTAGATAACTATATCTATAGTTATAGTTGTGCCTATGAACATATTAATGAACGCCACGGACATTAAGTGAACCAATGGTTTGCTATGGGGGTGGTTTTGCTGAAAATGAGTAATAAATGCCAGCTTTTAAAATGTGGGTATGTGACTATAGAACACTGCAAAAAGCTATAATTGTTGCTAGGCAACAACGGGCGTTGATGTGAAGTTGGGGCCAATAATCAGAACTTCAACTCCAGAAGTACACCCCAGGTAGGTCCGTTGTAACTTCAAATGGCCATTAAGCAACCAGTCATAAGTCAAGGACTACCTGTAACATTGATCCATTCCTTGACCTAAACATTTCAGAATGCATTGAATTAACCATAGAATAATCCAACCCAGAACTGAGGGAAGAGTAAAGTCGAGTGCATATCCTTCCAACTTTTACAAAGAACAGTCTAACTAAAAAGTTCTCTGGTCCAATCCTTGCTTAATTATAAAGTGAGGGCCCTTGGAGTTGCTCATTAAGATGTATTAACTGTATTGCAAAAAGAGCAAGTGTACTATCAGCCTGATAATTGAATCTTATCGCTACATTTCTGTTTAGAGTAATTATGGTATTTCTAAATTTGTATCTGATACATTAATGTATGTTTGTAAAATGTGTATATATGTGAGCTTGTAAGGTAGTCCAGACAGAAAACATCCCCAGATGATCTAGTCAGAAATGTTTGCCTGCCAACATTCCTTCTGTAAGCTAAGATGCCTCATATTCTGCTTCTCCCTGGCTGGGACTCTTTCCCTGACTCCAAGGTCATTCCTACATTCCATTATAGAATTTATACAGTAAATGTTCAGCTGATGAGTAAATAACTCTTGAATAGGGAGGACTGAGGGCATCCTAAGAAGAACCGGTCAAGAATCTGATGATGGATGTATTCAGGGATGGGACCACTACAAAGTACTTAGGCAATTCTTACAACATGCTTAACTAAGTTCAGGTGTTGGGGGGAGGTTGTTTCTGACTAATAAGAGTTGTTGAACTTGGAGTTTATTAATCCTTACTTTTCCTTTGCTCAACATTAAATCTAGAGAGGCTAGAGAGGCTATACAAAAAATGAAGTTGTGTTGTTGTTTTTTTCACTCCCTTTAGCCATATGAGAAGGAGGGTAAAATGTGAACAGAAATTAGTCTGAACTAGCCAAAATCCATCTCTCATCCCATCCCACCCAACCCCCAATTTGCCCATGATATGGTAGCTGATTGTCCTTCTATGAATGTTTTCTAGACTGGATTGGAATAATAATAATATGGATCAGGAAGTGATAGCCTGCCTGGAATGGCCGGTAGAACTGTAAATATGGTCCCCTACTATGCAGAGTAATGTGTGTGTGTCTACTCAATGGAATCCAAATGAAGATTCCAGCATATTGTAATTTGTCACTATTCTGCATATATTTTAGATGGAACCTGATTTTTCTGATAGCTGCCCACAGGAAGTACACCAAAAGTCTAGCTCACAGACAGCTGTTCAACATCTTGTTCCTTGTCTCTGTTTCATTTTCCTCATTTGATTGCAGGTCAGATATTGGCAAAAACGCCAAGCTTTCCTATATTCTGGTTCGAAAAGTGATTGTTTCCCATGTATTAACATGTGTTAATAATAGTTACCCCACCATGGACCAACACATTGTATTCTTAGAGTATTATAAATGGGGCTTAGCGCCCCCAGATATTGTACGTCTTTTTTGCACTATAGAAAAAAAAAGTGTTTGCATCTATTCTTAAATTGCTTAAGAAACAAAGTTTGAACATTTTGTCCTGACTGACAACTCGGTGAGTCAACAGCTATCACTGCATTAATTATAACTAGAAATGGCAAGGCATGGAGGATATCAGCATGTTAGATGTTTTCTGGGTTACAAGCAGATACGCATAAAGATCAGAGCAAGGGTCCGATGGTGTGGGCAGAAGAACATTAAAAGAATCTTTGGCCAGAGCGGAAAAAAAAGAAGAGGAAGCCAGTGTCCAACAATGCAAGTAACAGTCTGGAACCAATCCTATCATTTGTATTGCATTGCACCTCTCTTCCAGAGAATGTTGAATAATAATCATCAGCTGGTGTACTCAGAATATGTAGCCTGTGACAATGCTATGAAAAATAAGCCTTTTTGTATTAATCCTTGATAATCTATTGTTCTGCATAATAGTTAGGCTAGAAAGCGTTTACAGCTTCAGAGTCTCAAGGAGCAATTTTCAGGATTTTATGACACTTCATCTCTCCCTGATTTTAAAGTATTTCCCTCTATGCAACCGCCTATTCCAAAAAGGTTGTTTCAGGCTGATTAATGAGGGTTAATGACCATGGAATCTGTCCCAGATTTCTATGAAGGATCACAGCCCCCTTCTTCCTTTGCTGCTTTAATCTTAGCATTTTAAACCAGTGCTTAGGATAGCAATTGTTTTAGGGGGCCCAATACAGCTTCTCAACACGCTTTGCACAACTGGCATGTTTCTGAGTGTAACATGGCTCAAATGTATTTACTGATAGAATATAAATCTTAGCTGGATAGTAACATTCAAAGCAAAGTAATCAGTGTTTAAACAATCTAAACAATTAAAGCCCTCCCCACAAACTGAAACAGGGCAGCAGATAATTAAAATGCCAAGTTAATAAAAAGCCTGGCTAAACAAATGGCTTTTGCTTAACATCCTGAAAATCAGAAGGCGGTTTTCAAGGATGCCTGATCAAACGCCTCCGTTACCTTAGCATTCATCCAACCTATAGAAAAGGTTCAAGCTGGCCTCAGGTCTTAAGTGCAGCTCTGCAGAAAAACAGACCCGAGTTCAAAATGCATGTGCATTTGCTAAATGAAGGAAATAAGGGTAATCTGCCCCGCAGGAGGTTCCAATGTCAGTATAGCAACCTTATTTTCTGTGTAAAATGTACAGCCAGACCAGATTTTCAGAACAGAGAATTGCTCTCTCTGTATCAATCTCCCCAACTGAATTGTAAGTTATTAATAGCTAAAATTGCTATATGATAATAACCACAGAGAGTTGGTAGCACAATGCAAGTTGAAAAAAAAGGTACCACTCTAAATCTAAAGTAGATTTAGGTTGTTCAAACATTAAGTATGTGTGCATTTTTTTTTAATCACAGTAAAACAAAGAAGCTTGATATTCTTTTTAGCTTTCCTGATGAGGAATACAGGGACACTCCAAAAAGTGTTCGCATTTTCACCTGCAGAAACTTAAGATGCAGCTTTGTAAGTCACAGGAACGAATTGTTCTAAATCAGGAGAAATGAGGCTGTTTCATTTCCTCAGACTTCACATTACACTTTGGACACTTCTCACTTGATCACTCCAATTTACTATGTTGGTATACAATGTGCAGGTGGCTTTTCTACAGTATGTGCTTCCTTGTCCTTCATACAATATAAGTGCATACTAGCATTGTCAACATTTTACATAAAAAGTGTAAACGCATAAAACAGTTCCCTATCCTGGGCCAAGAACGGAAGTGCTTTGCTGGAGATGAGACAAATATGAGCGCAGGGCAATCCCTGGTTCAGACACAAATCAGTGCCAGCAGCCTTATCACCCAAGAGCCAAAAACTCTGTGTTCAGCTGTTGGTAAATCCAGACTGGACACAAATGGCTGCAGGTGTTTTTTGCTTGTTCAGTCAACCTCCCTCCTCCCTCCCTCATTGTATTCCCAGTTTCCTATTTACTAAACTCCAGAAGTTTTACTATCCTTTTTATGGCTTAGGCGGGGAAGAGATGCTCAACACAAAACTAAGGAACAGATTTTATGGCTGGAGGCTATTATCTTGATTTAGCCAACACGCTTGATTTAGAATTTACGAGCTACTCTTAAATCTAGCGTATTCACCAACCCCTCTTACTTATAGAAGGTTATCACTTAACGTGTGTGCCTGTGTGTGTCTGTGTGTAAAAAAGATTAAATGGCAATGGAGCTGTATGAGGTCAGCAGGATTTATTTCAGGAAAAGCCCAAGATTGGAAGGAAGGAAGGAAGGAAGGAAGGAAGGAAGGAAGGAAGGAAGGAAGGAAGGAAGGAAGGAAGGAAGGATGGAAGGAAGGAAGGAAGGAGGGAGGAGGGAGGAAGGCCTGTTTTAATATTAGGACCGACCTGATCTCTGTGCAGCACCTTACCTGTAGGAAACCTGCTTCTTGATAGCCAAATGCAGGAATTGGTCGTCCATCCCCGAGGACGGACCTGCTGCGGCTTCGGAGGGTTTCAAAGTGGGCCCAAGACTTGACGGCAGAGATTTCCCAGCTCCCAGGACCCTCCATTCGTTTCTGGCCAGCCTGCGCAGCGGCGTTTTTATCTCTTGGGCTGCAGCCGCACCGGCTTCAGCAGCATCCCAGCCGTTCCGATTCCGGGGCGCTTCAGCCATTCTCCTCGAGCGGCTCTTTTTGCGCTCGGTTTCTTCCGCGCCCACCTTCCCCCGCCGGCTTGCTCGGGGGCTCCGGTTGATCTTGGACGCTTTGGGGCAGGTGGATCGGATTTGTTCCCCTTTTCTTCAGGAGGGAAGCAAGCAGCCCGACGTGTAGCAGCCTTCTTTTTCGGGGGGGGGGGGCTCAGAACCTCGTCTTAGTCCACTTTTGGGGGAATCCAAGTTGCCGGGACGGCCGGGGTGGTGGTGATTGAAATCCCCCAAAACTTCGTTCAGATGGAATGAGCGCCCAGCGCGTCTCTGGCGCTCTGGAAGAGGGAACGTAAAGGAGAAGGCTGAAGTTTTAGTCCGAGAAGAAATCGGGATGGGAGGCTCGGAGAAAAAGACCCGATCTCGAAGCGAGAAAAGCGGCTGCGTCTCCTCTGCCTGCTGTAGGGCAAGACAGAGGCCAGCGCAGGTGGCTTGGCGGCTTCGGTCCAAACGCTCGGCTCCCAAATCCGGAGCCTGCAGGTAAATTACCGTCGGCAGAAGAGCCAAAGCGGAACAAGCGAAGCGCTGGTTCCTGCAGCTCCGGAGATCAGAAGAGGCAGGCAAAGAGAGAGAGAGAGAAAGAGAGAGAGAGAGAGAGAGGTGGGGGGGCGTCGCTGTGTTCACGCTACCCAAGATTGCAGTGTCACCTTAGAGACACGCGGAAACGGCTTCTTAACCCTTGCCAGACCAGCGATAGGAGAAGGGAAGCCTGAAAGTAAGTAGGTTTGGGGCTCAAGAGATACCCACCCACCCAGGGGCGAAATTCATTTTTTTTTTACTACCGGTTCTTTGAGTGTGGCTTTGTGGACATGGCAGGGGAGGATACTTCAAAATCTCCATCCCCTTCCCACTCCTGGAAGAGGGATATTGCAAAATTCCATAACAGCCAGAGGTGGTATCTTCCGGTTCTCCGAACTATTCAAATTTTCCGCTACTGGTTGGTTCTCCAGAACCTGTCAGAAACTGCTGAATTTCACCCCTGCACCCACTCCTCCACATCCGATCCAGGACAGGTTGGCCAAGATCAGAACAGTGCAGGTCAAGGTTTTGCTGGCTGCACTCTATGGTTCTCAGTCACCCAGCACATGGTTGTCCCAAAGGTGCTTTTTCAGGAGGCAACTGGACTTTCTGGTGGAGTTTTTTTAGGTTTAGGTTTATTGGTCTTCTATTCTATTGAAGATGTTTTGCTTTTCATCCCAGAGGTTTTTTTCAGCTCCAAAGAAGCTTCTTGCTGAAGACGAGGTGAAGAACCTTCTTGAACAAGAAGAGAAACATCTTCAAAAGGAAAAAAAAAAACACAAGAAAGTCCAACTGCCTCCTGAAAAACTTTTGCTATGAAAGCAAAAGTTGGACTTGGAAGAAGAAGGACAGAAAGAGTATGGGCCAGTGGTAGTATTCTACTGGTTCGGACCGGATCACCCGAACCAGTAGGGGACATCGTGGGTGGCCCCTCCCACTTGCCCTGGCTCTAAGACATCCCATTTAGGCCCTTTTTTTTGCCAAAAGTGCACACATCTGTTTACATTTGCAAACCAGTAGGGAAGGTAAGTGAATCCCACCCTTGGTATGGACACTTTTGAATGTTGAGGACCCTTGAAAATACCAGGCCAAATACCAAGGAAGCCAACTGATGGATCATTGAGCAAATCAAACCATAGTTTTCACTTGAGGCACAAATGACCAGGCTGAAATTAATGTACTTTGGAAATCCCAAAGGTGTTTTTTCAAGAGGCAACTGGACTTTCTGGTTTTTCTTTGAAGATGTTTTGCTTCTCATCCAAGAAACTTCTTCAGCTCTGACTGGATGGTGGGGAATGGAAGGCTTTATGCTCCTTGAAGGCAGCTGGTCATTTGCATTCTTTTAGCGAGTTCAGTGGTTAAGAGACCACCCATGTCAAAATTGAACAACCCTCTCTCAACAGAGGAGGAGGAGGTGTGTGTGTGCGTGCGCGCATGTGACTTGTGTGCCTTCCGTGGCGTGCCCAACACCTTCGGACACCCATCAGGTCACCACCGAGTGGCAGAGAAATCAGGCTTCAGCAAAAGGGAAAAAAGCCCTCTCTGCTGCTCTGCTAAAAAAGCGGGAACCAAGGCCAAGAGATATCAGGACGACTAACTATATTCAGTTAACCCCCAGAATGGTAAGAGGCTGAATTGGGAGCTCTGTGAATTTGCTTGTAGGACACAGAATGCCATGATCATAGGATTTATTGGGCACCAGTTTTAGTTCATAAAATATATCTACAAATATAATTGGAAGGGATGTGTGTGTGAGAGAGAGGGAGGGAGAGAGAGAGAGAGAGAAAAAGAGAGAAAGGAAGAGAGAAAGGAAGGAAGAGGGAGAGATACACACAAGGAAGGAAGGAAGGAAGGAAGGAAGGGAGAGTGAGAGAAAAAAGAGAGAGACAAAGATAAAAAGAGAAAGAGAGATAAAGAAAGAGAAAGAAGGAAAGAGAAAGAAAGGAAGAAAGAAAGAAAAAAGGGGGGGAGAGAGAGAGACAAAAGGAAAGAAAGAAAGAAAGAAAGAAAGAAAGAAAGAAAGAAAGAAAGAAAAAGAAAGAGTAAGTTCTCTTTCTTTTTCTGACCACAATTGAGGCCAAAATTTTGGTTGCTAAGCAATAGTGTTGTTAAGTGAGTTTCACCTCCTTTTCCAAGTTGGCCATGCCCACCCGGTCACATGACCACTGAGCCACTCCCACAAAACAGGCCACACCTACAGAATAGATTCTAAAATATTTTGAAACCCACCACTGATATGACATCATCTATCTCCAGTCTATAACTCAGTCCTTTCAACAGTTCCAAGAAGACTCCACACCCATTTGCACCACTCAGGTGACCTTGATGACACACTTAAACCTCAAGGTGACCTTAACTACTTTCCAAATGAATGCAAATGACCAGCTGTCTGCAAGGAGTATAAATCGTTCCATTCCCCACCATGGAACAACCATGACCTGGATGACTGAGAACCTTCATAGACATCTACTTTGGACATATTATGTGAACACCTAACTCTTTGGAGAAGGTTGTAATGCGAGAAAGTGTATAAGGAAAGAGAAGAGGATACTTAGCTGAAAGGCGAATGGAATAAATTACAATAGCAATAGATGCACCATTGCAGGTCTCTGACCAGCCAGGTTGGGGACAGATTGTCTTGGAGAAAATCTGTCTACATGGTCCCTAAAAGTCACTAAAGACCTGATGGCACATTAGTCAGTCAGCCAGTCAGGTACAAAGTCCAGTTGCCCAGCAACATGGTGCAAAAGACAGCTGCTGAATGTATTGGATCCAGGAAGAGGAATTGATGGAAGACCAGGACTGCTGGCTGAGAGTGGGTGATCATTTGGTTTTGATAATTGCTACAAAACAGGCATTCCCAAAACCTTGTCCTATTCTTCTCCCAGGGATTTACCAGCAGACATTAGATTTCTACTATTGTCACATCTTTGACAGATGTGTTATCGTCCACATTAATCTCCCAATCTGGAAAGACTAAGGTAGAGAAAAAGGGATGTGGTGACTCGGTGGCTAAGCCGCTGAGCTTGTCGATCAGAAAGGTCAGCAGTTCAGCAGTTTGAATCCCAAGTACCGCGTAACAGAGTGAGCTCCTGTTACTTTTCCCAGCTTCTGCCAACCTAGCAGTTCGAAAGCATGTAAAAATGCAAGTAGAAAAATACGAACCACCTTTGGTGGGAAAGTAACAGCATTCCGTGTGTCTTCGCTGTTTAGTCATGACGGCCACATGACCATGGAGATGTCTTCAGACAGCGCTGGCTCTTCGGCTTTGAAATGGAGATGAGCACCACCCCCTAAAGTCAGGAATGACTAGCACACTTATGTAAGGGAAAACTTTACCTTTACTAAGGTGGAGAAGACAAAACTGACAGATCTGGACTGGTTTGACCTCCCCCCCCCCCATTTGCTCATTCTCAAGGGAGGACATTCAACACTCCCACTTCTTCTACCAGAAGGTTAAATCTACAAACCAAACAATAAAAGCCTTACAGCTCATGTCTCAATTGTCAATACACAGTCCCTCCTGTTCCACTTGCTCCTCCTGGAAGTGGAGAAGAATATCTAAGCTAGAATATCTGACTTGAGTCCCACATCTTGGAAAACGAACAAGCTACAATTGATTGGAATTGAGGATGAACAAACAAAAGACATCATGCATAGTGTTAAATATAAACATAGCAACTCTCTGAAATACCAGAGAAAATGAGTTACAAAGGAATTTCAGTTATTCTCCAGCCTTAGGTAAATCACTATCAGCCCTACAAGGTAGACCAGATCAGGGAACCAACTCCATAGGAAGATTAGCGCTGTACTTTATTATGACATGCTATAGGAATGAAATCTTGCAAGCCTGATTGTGCTTTACCTCCCCTCCCTCTATGAATCGGAGAGGCATATGCTTAAACTCTTCCAAATGCTATCTTGTTTCTCAGACTTAAAGAATGTTTCAACCCTCTTTGCCTATTTTCCTCTTCTGGACTCTCTTCAAATACTATAATGTAATCCCAGTTCTTCATCTGTAAGACTGGAATAATACTGAGTCTATTTTGACAAGGACATTCAAAGAATTTTTTTAAAAAAAGAATCCCAAGGTTCTTTCATTCAAAAGGAGAAATAGACCTTGGTAGGATATTGTTCATAATGAAATTTCAAATAGCACATTGCATTAGGGCTATCGAAACGATGAAAAAGGAAAGTGAGCTTTGCAAGGCTTCTTTTTCTGCAAAACAAATGATCTTCCTTCCTTCCTTCCTTCCTTCCTTCCTTCCTTCCTTCCTTCCTTCCTTCCTTCCTTCCTTCCTTCCTTCTTCCCTCCTTCCTTCCTCTTCCCCTTCTCCTTCCTTCCTTCCCTCCCTCCCTCCCTCTCTCCCTCCCTCCCTCTCTTCCTTGGAGAACTATATTTTTCTTGATCATCTTTATCTGAAATCCATTTTTTCCTTGACTGCAAGAACAATTCAGTACTGCTTGCCAAATGTGATTCTCTCCAGAGCTAATAACCGAATTTTTACTGAGATTGCAATGTGCAATATAGTTGAGCAAATGTCAGGGGTACTTATGGTTATGAAGATAGTGCTCATGGAGTCACTGATAATCACACATAATTTTTTAAAAAGCCCCACACCAACACCATACACAAACACGCTTCTGAGTAATTTCAGTCCTAATTTGTTCTTGTCTTTTCCACTTCCTTGTCCATGTACTTTCATTTTCTAAGACCAAGGAGCAAATGTTCAATTATTTTGATTGATTATTTGAGGGAACAAACATATTTTTTTTATAACTCACCACAATTTAATGTGTCCTGTAAGAAAGCTATTTACCTCCATTCTTTTTACAAAGCTGCAATTACTCTGTTATAGGACAGGGATTAGCTTAAGTGTAATTGCTCAAAAATCTTTCATATAAACCCTCTGATTTTGGATCAAAGGAATTATGGAGTAGTATATAATTTATCTTAAACCCAGTAGAGGTTTGCTGCTTAACCTTCCCTATCATTACTCTGTTTCCTTTCTTATAGAGTCTTTCCACACTGGTAAGATGAAATCTTCCCAACCCATTTTTGAATTCACGGAAAATAGTACCCGCATGACATTGCCAAATCCTACCAATCAATTACTGCCTCTGTTCCCAGTTACTGTCATCACCTCACTTCCTTCAAATGACCAAATCTAACGGATTTATGCACCTCAAGACTGCCTTAGACACGCAGAAGAAAGGGGAAATAGTTACATAATGATGTCTGTCTTGCCATCCATACAATATTAACTCTTTGGCTCAGGTAAAATATTTTCCACAAGGGAGGCATAGTCTTTACTGTAAATTTAACCAATATGATCATGATGCTTTTTTTTTAAAGCACAGATACTAGGTGTTTTTTTTCTTAAATTACCTTATGGAACTAACCAAACCATTTTGAGTTATAGTGCACCTCTGTCTTGTGATAGTTCATTGCTTTTTCTGATTTTCTCCAGGGTTTTGCTCATCATTCACCTGATATTTCTAACCCCACACACAATCTTCCCACGTCTCCCTCCTGTCTTGTCGTGACTTGTCATTCAGCCAAACTCCAAGCTTTCAATTCCTCCCATGACTCAGTCCCACCAACCCCCAGATGACACGAACAGACTGCCAGGTCTGGGTTGCAAAAATCCATACAACCAACTAGATGGCAGCAAAGTGGTACAGAAAAATTCTATCGGTTTGTTCTCTTGCCCTGTTTTTATGCCCCTCCAGTCAGAGTTGACCCTGAGCAGTTTAGGTATCCAATACAGCACAGTAATCATATTAAAAATAAAATACTTTATAAAAATGTAACCTAATGCACTAGGTCCATTTAACAAGGGAAACCACAGGAAGAACCAAAAACAAGGTCTCAGATCCCAAGGGCCAGTTGGATGTTCAAGAATTCAGGTAACAGGCTGATATGAGATCTGGTAGAATTTATTTATTTATTTGTATCCTGCCTTTATTATTTTTTTTACAAATAACTCAAGGTATTTATTTATTTATTTATTTATTTATTTATTTATTTATTTATTTATTTATTTATTTATTTATTTATTATTAGACTTATATACCACTTCATAGGGCTTTCTAAGCGGTTTACAAATTATTTATTTATTTATTTATTTATTTATTAGACTTATATACCACTTCATAGGGCTTTCTAAGCGGTTTACAAATTTTTTTTTTAGCAAATTGAGTCAGCAACTTGCCCCCACAGTCCGGGTCCTCATTTCACCCACCTCGGAAGGATATATCCAACACACCTTCCTCCTCCTATTTTCTCCCCAATAAAAAGCCTATGAGATGGATTGGGCTGAGAGAAAGCAAATGGCCCAAGGTCAACTAACTGGCTTTCAAGGCTAAAGCAGACCTTGAATTCATGCTCTTCTGTTTTCTAGCTTGGTATCTTAAACCACTAGACCAAACTGACTATTCCAGAGAAGGCCATATTAAGAAGACCCTGCTTCAGAGGGGGTATTAAGCCAGTGATGACTGGTTCTGGTGAACAGGTAGCGGAAATTTTAAGTAGTTCAGAGAACCGGCAAATACCACCTCTGGCTGGCTCTGCCCCAATCTATTTGCTGCCTCCCGAATCCCAGCTGATCGGAGTCCAAGCTGATTGGTTGGTATTCTTCTGTTGCCCTGCACAGGAGAACAGAGCTGGAAAGGAGGTTAATGGGGGTGGGGATTTTACAGTATCCTTGCCCTAGGGTGGGGTGGGAATGGAATGGAAATTTTACAGTATCCTTCCCCCAGGAGTGGGGAGATAATGGAGATTTTGCAGTATTCTTCCTCTGTGATGCCCACCAAGCTATGCCCACCAAGGCACACCCACCAAACCATGCCACGCCCACTGAACTGATAGTTTAAAAAAAATGAATCCCACCACTGCCCTACTTCATGGCCCTGCAAATATCCCTTCCCAAGGAAGGCTGCAGCAGGGGACCTTCTTTTCCAGATATTAATGGATAGGGAGAAACTCTTGGGAGAAGATGGACCCAAAGATATTCAGGCCCTGAGTCATGAAAGGTTTAACAACCAACACCTTGATGTGCACCCAGCTGTACACTAGTAACCAGTGCTACTCTAGAAGCAATTATATTAAGCAAATAAACGACTGGTCCTATAAAGCCTGAGCTGTTGTGTTCTTAATTTCTTGCTAGTGGCTGTCCAGATATTTGCAGTTTCAATACTGTTCAATGTGTGAAACATGCATTTATCAAGTTGTATTGTATAAACCCAGCCTTAAGGGGTCTTCATATTCAGTTTGAATTCTGATCTGTTTCCACAATCTGTTTTACAGATCTTGTCACCCACCAGCCTAGGAAGCAATCTAAGCCTCTCTACAGGGAGTCCTCAACTTCCAAAAGTTCATTTAGTGACCACTCAAAGTTATAACCATTAAGAAAAATGACTTGTCACCATTTTTCACACTTATGACCATTGCAGCATTCCTGTGGTCATGTGATTTACATTCAGAAGCTTGACAATTGGTTCATAGTTATGACTCTTGCAGTGTCTTGGGATCGTGTAATCATATTTTGCGATCTTCTGACCTGCAAACTCAAAGGGGAAGACAGATTCACTTAACAACCGTGTTACTAATTTGATAATTGCAGTTATTCACCTAACAAATGTAGCAACGAAAGTTGTAAAATGGGGCAAAACTCACTTAACAGATTTCTCCCTTAGCAACATAAATGCTGGGCTCTATTGTGGTCATACATCGAAGAGTACTTAAATTACAGGTGAAACTCGAAAAATTAGAATATCATGCAAAACTTCATTTATTTCAGTAATGCAACTTAATAGGTGAAATTAATATATGATAGACTCATTACATGCAAAGCAAGATAGTTCAAGTCATGATTTGTCATAATTGTGATGATTATTGCTTACAACTCATGAAAACCCCCAATCCACAAACTCAGAAAATTAGAATATTGTGAGAAGGTGCAATATTCTAGGCTCAAAGTGTCCCACTCTAATCAGCTAATTAAGCCATAACACCTGCAAAGGGTTCCTGAGCCTTTAAATAGTCTCTCAGTCTGGTTCAGTAGGAATCACAATCATGGGAAAGACTGCTGACCTGACAGTTGTTCAGAATACCATAATTGACACCCTCCATAAGGAGGGAAAGCCTCAAACGGTAATTGCAAAAGAAGTTGGATGTTCCCAAAGTGCTGTATCAAAGCACATTAATAGAAAGTTATGTGGAAGGGAAAAGTGTGGAAGAAAAAGGTGCACAAGCAGCAGGGATGACCGCAGCCTGGAGAGGATTGTCAGGAAAAGGCCATTCAAAAGTGTTGGGGACTTTCACAAGGAGTGGACTGAGGCTGGAGTCAGTGCATCAAGAGCCACCACACAACGACGAATCCTGGACATGGGTTTCAAATGTCATATTCCTCTTGTCAAGCCTCTTCTGAAAAACAAACAATGTCAGAAGCGTCTTATCTGGGCTAAAGAAAAACAGACCTGGTCTGTTGCTCAGTGGTCCAAAGTCCTCTTTTTTGATGAGAGCAACTTTTGCATCTCATTTGGAAACCAAGGACCCAGAGTATGGAGGAAGAATGGAGAGGCACACACTGCAAGATGCTTGAAGTCCAGTGTGAAATTTCCACAGTCTCTGTTGATTTGGGGAGCCATGTCATCTGCTGGTTTTGGTCCACTGTGCTTCATTAAGTCCAGAGTCAACGCAGTCGTCTACCAGGAGATTTTGGAGCACCATGCTTCCTTCCGCAGATGAGCTTTATGGAGAGGCTGACTCCATTTTCCAGCAGGACTTGGCATCTGCCCACACTGCCAAAAGCACCAAAACCTGGTTCAATGACTGTGGGATTACTGTGGTTGATTGGCCAGCAAACTCGCCTGGCCTGAACCCCATAGAGAATCTATGGGGCATTGCCAAGAGAAAGATGAGAGACATGAGACCGAACAATGCAGAAGATCTGAAGGCTGCTATTGAAGCATCCTGGTTTTCCATAACACCTCAGCAATACCACAGGCTGATAGCTTCCATGCCACGCCACATTGAGGCAGTAATTGCTGCAAAAGGGGCCCAAACCAAGTACTGTGTACATATGCATGCTTATACTTTTCAGAGGTCCGATATTGTTTTATGTACAATCCTTGTTTTATTGATTGCACGTAATATTCTAATTTTCTGAGATTGGAATTTGGGGTTTTCATGAGCTGTAAACCATAATCATTACAATTATGACAAATCACGGCTTGAACTATCTTGCTTTGCATGTAATGAGTCTATCTCATATATTAGTTTCACCTTTTAAGTTGCATTACTGAAATGAATGAACTTTTGCACGATATTCTAATTTTTTGAGTTTCACCTGTACTTAGCAGCAAGTTGATGGACGATGTCCCTCTGTGTCCAAAAACTACATCAACTTTCACAAAAGTAGAAAGATACAAAGATAGACAATGGTTGGATCCAGTGGTGAAATTCATTTTTTTTTAAACTACCGGTTCTGTGGGTGTGGCTTGGTGGGCATGGCAGGGGAAGGATACTGCAAAATCTCCATTCCCACCCCACTCTGGGGCCAGCCAGAGATGGTATTTTCTGGTTCTCCAAACTACTCAAAATTTCCGCTACTGGTTCTCCAGAACCTGTCAGAAGCTGCTGAATTTTACCCCTGGTTGGATCCGCATGTTATATGCTAAGCCAGGAGAGCCATTTTGGCTGGTGATTTCACATTTTGATTTTGTACTTTTTCCCCTCCTAAGGCATAATGTGTTTTTATTACAGGCTCATTGGAACTCCCCTAGAACATATCCACCAAAGCAAATAGTGATTCCTTCCCCCCATCTGTTCATTCCTCCTGCTTGGCAACCACACTACACTTATGCCAGGCTTGCTTAAGCAAGTTTTAGGAGTCACAATTGGTTCTATCCATCTAAGCTGTAATCTAGGACTGTTGAAACATAATGGCTGAAATTCACTCAGTGTACAAAGCTAAGGCTTCTAAATAGAAGCTTGCAAAATATGGGATGAGGACTAGATCATAGCAAAGACTTACATTGTGGTCATACATCAAGGACTACCTGTCTTATATGCCAGAAGTTGTTAATCAAGGTTTCCATGTTTCCCGTGCAATCTTTGTATGAAAATTGAGTTTTTACCAGTAGGTTTTACTCTGTTGCTTTGCAACCAGCGGGGTTGCAAATGTCTTCTGCAGTTAACATTGAACGATTTTTACTTAATCGGCTGCTCAGTGGAAAAACTGCAAAAGTAGTTCTGAAGCAGCAGGGTAAGCTATTTCCCTTGGGTGGAAATTCCCATCCTATCTATTGTCTCTACAGGGTTTCCCCTCCTGCCTGAAACCAAATCATCGCTTTGTCACCATCCTTCTTGTTTCTGGCTGTTCTGAAGCTTGGGTGCTTCCCCAAGAAAATATTTTCTTTTCCATGAAAAGCATACAGCTCAGGGCAGATGGAGAATTGGGTTGAGGCATTGGCTGGCTGGCTGCCGTTTTTGTGCTTTTCCCAAGGGTCCTCTAGAACAGTGGTCCCCAACCCCCGGTCCGTGGACCGGTGCCGGGCCGTGGAGTACTTGGCACCGGGCCGCGCAGCGGCCGGGGGACATGAACAGCTGCCCAAAGGTCCGCGCGCGTGCTGGTGGAATCCCCGGGCGCTGCTGGTACTGCCGCCACCACCGCCCCCTGCGAAACCCAAGAGCAGCTCTTCTCCTGCGAGGCGGCTGGCTGAACAGCTGCCCAAAGGTCCGCGCGTGCGCTGGTGGAATCCCCGGGCGCTGCTGGTACCGCCGCCACCGCCGCCCCCTGCGAAACCCAAGAGCGGCTCTTCTCCTGCGAGGCGGCTGGCTGAACAGCTGCCACCGCCGCGCGCCTTCCTGCCTCAGCCGCTCTGTCGCTTCCAAGGAACGGTGTCAGCGGCGGCAGCTTTACTTCTGAGGCGCTGCACACTTCCCCAATAGTCGTCACAGCCCAGGTAAGAGAACGGGAACTTCCCGCCTGGCTTCCAGCCTGCACCAAAAGGGGGCCGTTGGGGTTTTTTGTGGAGCTCGGAAAGACGCGCGTCAGCTGTGCGCGTCCGCCTCCTTGGGGCCACTTTTGCCCAAGCGCCCGAGGCAGCCAACCCTGGTAAGCAGGTGGTGGTTAACTGGCACCTTTGCTGCAGGTTTTTCTGGAAGGGGCCACTGCCGCTGTCCAGAGGTGACCTTGAGCTGCTCGCTCGCTCTATGCGGGGCTGGTGCGGCTGTGACGCTCGGAGGTGGCACGTGTGGGAGTGAGAGGCGCGGGGACTGGCTTTCTCTGGACCGGCTTTCTCCGGGGGGGGAGGCGGACCAGGCTGCAGCGCAAAGGCTCCTGGGCCGTGCGCAAAAGCTCCTGGGCCGTGTGCAAAGGCTCCAGGGAAGAGAGCCCCGTGTGCCCCTGCACGCGCTCAGCGGGCCACGGTAAAATTATCAAAGGCTGACTGGTCCGCGGCAATAAAAAGGTTGGGGACCACTGCTCTAGAAGGAGGATTGATGGGAGCACAGAAAGTGGGACAGTGGAACAAAAAGATGCAGGGGAAATTTGAGTGAAGCCAATGGGATTCTTAATAGACTAAACCAAGGGTGTCAAACTCAAGGCCTCAAGGGCCCAAATCCGGCCCAGGAATGCTTAGATCCAGCTTGTGGGGCCACCCTGGAAAAAGTGAAAGATCAACCCTTGGTGCTTCTGCCAGAGAAAACTGGCTCCAAAGCTCTGTTTTGGGCTGGGACTGCCTCCTGCAACCCTCTGCCAGCGAAAATGGAGCTCAGGAAGGCTGCACTATGGGCCACCACAGGCACCCCTGACACGAGTGAGGTGAGGCTGGCCACGCCCACCCTGGTCACACTCATCCTGGCCCAAGGTCAAACACAACCCTGATTGAAACCTCAATGAAATTGAGTTTGACACTCCTGGACTACACTTTAGTGGTTAGAAAAAGGAGACAAAATGTTCTTCAGCCCTTTCTTAGCCAGGAAACATAAGGGTGACCTTCAGATGTTCATTATGGCTCATCTTACCTGGGAGATGGAGATGAATAATCTTGCCTGTTACTTTTAAGTTCTTGATGGAAAGATTGCATTAAATTTCATACCGCAAATAGCCTCCATTATTATAATTTGCTGACTATAATCAATAGAGGCCTGCAAAATTAATCAAGAAAGAATTGCTGGGTGGTGAAAACCACTGTCTAAAAACTTTGTTTTTTTGTTTGGAGATGGAGAGAGGCAGCTTAAAAAGCCAGTGTCCTTATTATCTTTGCTGTTGCCCAGAAGGAAAATCTCATTTGGTAAACACCTGCTACAATTAGAAATCCAGTTAAAAACTCCTATATTCTGGAAAACAGTTATTCAATTTCTACCTGAATGGAACTTTCTTCTACTGATGGCACAGTTCCCCTTGGCTGAGAGAGCCATTCGTTGCTCAGAAATTTATTTCAAGGAAAAAAAGTCCTGTCTAAAGTAATTTGTCTATGGGGATATATGTATCTGAAAGCCTCCTTAGTCACAATATCTTCCCAATGAAGAGCTGAAGAATCTATTAAGGAAGGTGATTGAATTTATCAAGCATAGCTTGTTCCTTATAAACTTCATTATGATGATTTCTTCTGGTGCCATTTCTCTCCAAATGGCCCTCTGCCCACCAGTGCATGCCTTGTGATATGTTACAGCAGCAGCAGGTCAAGGAAAAAAAAACAGACTTACTATTCTTCAGTGAGTTTCACTAGTTCGAATTAACTACTTGTTTATTTGATTTCTATTCTATCTTTCTCTAAGAGTTCAAGGTAGATAGTTATTTCCTCAAATTTTGTCCTTACATAATAATCCCAAAAAAGTTTGGGCTAAAAAATAAAGACTGACCCTAAGCAATTGAAGGGACGTGGTGGCTCAAAGGCTAAGACACTGAGTTTGTCAATCAGAAAAGTCGGCAATTTGGCGGTTCTAATCCCTAGTGCCGCATAACGGAGTGAGCTCCCATTACTTGTCCCAGCTTCTGCCAACCTAGCAGTTCGAAAGCATGTAAAAACGCAAGTAGAAAAAATAGGAACCACCTTTGGTGGGATGGTAACAGCGTTCTGTGCACCTTTGGCATTTAGTCATACCAGCCACATGACCACAGAGATGTCTTTGGACAGTGCTGACTCTTCGGCTTTGAAACGGAGATGAGTACTGCCCCTTAGAGTTGGGAACAACTAGCAGATATGTGTGAGGGGGACCTTTACCTTTTAAGCAACTGAAGGAATTTGACATTGGATTTCCCAAGTACTAATTTAGTATCGCCTGAGAGACAGTCTGGCATACTTGTTAAGCAATAGGCTAGAAACCAGGATACGACGAATTCTAGCCCTATTTTTAGATACAAAGTGGGTGATTTTAGCCCAATCATTCTCTTTCAGTTTTAGGAAGAAAATAACTGCCTGGGTTGGACATTCCTTTGAAGGTTTTGGTTTTATTTTCACTCCCCTCAGTAGGTATTAGCTCTGGGATGAGTGCGAAAGTGAGACCTTGCTTAATGTCCAGCTGGCCTCCCTCAGCAACCAAGAAAGAAACCACTTAACTCCATTTTGCAGAATTAAGAGTACTTTTACTGGTTATTAAAAGATAGCATCTAAGTAAAGCAAGGTCTGAGGCAAAAGCGCGCGAAATCATACATATCAATATCTGTCCAACCCCCTCCCCCTGGTAACCCCCATCCCATCGTCCAATCTGCAAATCCCTCAGGTGTCATGTGGGTTTCATCTCCAAGGAGCATCATCAGGTTGGTATGCAGGACGGTTGGCCTTGACCAACTCTAAACTCCAGTCTTCAGCATGCGCAGTAGATGGTGAGAACAAAACTCCCTTTTAACAATCTCTCCTGTATCAAATCTTCCCCTCCCAAATACCAGTCCCCCCCCCCAATTTCAATGGCAGCTGAAAACAAATAGCGAAGCAGAGGCTGACAGCAATGGCAAACCACTTCTGAAATCTTGTCAAGAAAACTGAAGGATTTTGTCCATGAAGTTGACAAGAATCAATCTAATACATTAACCGATATACCATATACCTGCGATGACGAACCTATGGCACACATGCCACAGATGGCACATGGAGCCATATCTGGGGGCACATGAGGTGTTGCCCTATGTCAGCCCCAGAGCACATGTGTGCACTGGCCAGCTGCTTTTCAGTCTTCTAGAGGGCAGGGGAGGCCATTTTTGCCCTCCCCAGGCTTCAGGAAAGCCTCCGGAGCCTGTGGATGGCAAAAAATGGGCCCAATGGGCCTACTGGAAGTTTGGAAATGAACTTCCAGTAGCCTGTTGGGCTGTTTTTCACCCTGCCCAGGTCTTCAGGAGCCTTTCCTGAATCCTGGGGAGGGCAAGAAATGGTCCAACAGGTCTGCCGGAAGTCTGGAGGCTTCAGTGAGGTCTGCACACGTGTCTGTGTGTGGAGCATGGGGGGGGGGGGCTGTGCATGCATGTGCCAGGGGTCATTGCATTATGTTTGTGGGCACGCATGGGCTATCATGCATGCTCTTTTGGTACCCGAGCAGAAGAACATTCGCCATCACTGCCATATACCAATGGTTCTCAACCTTTTCTTCACCACGGACGCCCTTTAAAAACCATTTGTGGCCACAAATCACCAAGACTTAACTCAAAATTTAAATCATAACATTTCTTCCATTTTTGTGGACCCTCTTTGACATCTTGCTCCACACTCCCCCAGTCTGCAAACCACAGGTTGAGAGCCCATTTGCAGTAGTTGCAGAAGTAACCTATTTAAATACCACCTCATTTTTTATTCATTCAAATGAAGAATGCTTGCTGCAAAATAGTTTAGGAATCAAATTAGGGTTTTTTTTCATGTGCACAAGCACATTCCATCAAGCATGTTCTTTTCCTACCCATTAGCCTCCTGGCATTGTATTCATGTCATCATCAATCCCTATCTAAGCCTTTTAAAATTTGTCTTTAGCTGTTGTACAGTTTAAATAGAATTCTACATTTTAAACATATACCAAACAATGGTACCTATACTATGGTTATGATCTTGCAGGCTTCATCAACCATTAGGACGGTTGCCAAGGTAAACCCTCAAATGGCACCTCCTGACCATTTTAAGCTGGCCCAGCTACTCTCCCTCCACCCTTCTCTCCAAACCCTGTGATTTGTCTTTTAGGATCATTCTGCTTTAGGTTTGTAGTCTAAAGTCTGGTTCTTTCAAATTGGATTCTGCCTCTCTATAGGTGACCAAATTGATTACTGGCTCAGAGAAGAGCTGCTGCTGATCAAGAGGGGTGGGGGTGGGGATTACCCAGGGAAGTGAAAGAAAGAAAGAACCAGCTGTTTATGGCTTCACAATAAATGAAGAAATGCAGTCAAGTGTTGTTTCAAGCTGTTTTTGAACCTCTTTTATAATATAGCATTAAGCCTGTGACAAAAAGGAGTACAATAATCTGTTGCGCTTTAGCCTGGCTGCTCTTGCGAGGATGTATTTAAAGAGAGCTTGATACTTACCCAACATCAGGAAACTTTTTTTTTGATGCTTCTGGTTTAACTTTGTTAAAACTTGCTACCTCCTCACAGCCCAAACTCTTCCCATCATACCAAGTAGTGCAGTTGATGGATATTTTCCCCAAAGCTGATCACAGAACAAAACAAGGCCAAGGGAACCGATTAATGTGCCTTTGGCATCCTAAAGACAGCACCATTCACTCACCTTGTGCCTGAGAGGCAGCAAATATTATGTTGATATATATTATTCTGCTAGCACAAGACCTGGGTAATAGGATACTAAGGCAACTTGGAGAAAAAGCTGTAGATGAACAGCAAATACTTCATTCCTTCCTGAAAGCTATCTCTGGGAGTTCTGTCTTTTATTTCTTTTGATCATTTTAATAAAATTTTGGTGCTTATTCTAAATGAAAGTAATCAATTTTTCACTTCTTATAAACAGAATATCTTGTTTTAAGACATTACAATAGATGAGATTTTTTTTAAAAAAAGAAATATACTTATTTCAGTGAGATTCAAAAAAGAACTATACTTATTTCAGTTATAAGTAGATTCAATAACAAAAACCATGAAGCTCAAAGCTTATTTCCTTATTTCCTTTTATTGCAGTCATGAGTTTGCTAACACTACTAACATTGTGATTCATTATTCATCTGCCTTTTATTTAATTACCCGAGGCAATATGATTTGCCTTATCTGGTTGTTAGGGCTGTGATTGTTTATACAGCATTGTTATATAATTACAGTGTTAATACTGTTTTCATATTCGTTTTGTATTATACTGAATATTTAATTTCTATGGGCATTTAAGCTGCTGTTCTTTTGATTTTATCTGCTGATAGCAGGATAGAGTGAACTATACATTTCAAATTCTTATATTTAATTCAATTTGCATGTTGTCTTGTTTAAAAAACGACCTTTAAATATTTGAGCTTGAACAAAGTTCAACAAATAAGAATCAAACTGCTGTTGAAGGAAAGTTGACGTACAAATTTCTTTCTTTCTTTTCAGAACTTAATTAGGGATATAATAAAATCAGAATACAATTAAACATGCTCAAACAAGTTCTGAAAACAGTCCCCTAAAGATATAATTCAGCATAAAGCTGCCTAAGGTCACTTGACTAGTTGATTTATCTATCTGTCAAGACAGCCAGTAATGCAACCTTATCCATATTGGCTTACAAGTAAGTCTTAATGAATTAAAGGGGAATTTGCTCATGGCAAGCTTGAAATCAGATTTCACTCTGAATCTTGCAGCTGTAGCGTTGTTTCTAGCTCTCATTTTACCACTAATTTATTTGGCTGAAATTTCACTTTCTTAATGTCTGCTTGTCAGGCTGCTCTTCATAAGCCCAGGAAGAGAGCCAATTAAAAAAAAATGACAGCAGCAGTGCTGTCTGCCTTCTTCGAGGCTGAGCAATTTGCATCTGCTTTCAAGCCTAGTAGGAGGTTTTAAGAAGATGTGGACAAGAGGACACATCAACACAGATAGGCCTTGACTTACAGCAGTTCATTTAGTGACACTTCAAAGTTACAATGCCACTGAAAAAAGTGACTTAGGACTGTTTTTTCACAATTGCATCATCCCCATGGTCATGTGCTCAAAATTCAGATGATTGGCAACTTTTTGTTACTTCAGACTGTTGCTGTGTCTCAAGGTCATGTGATCAATTTTTGCGACCTTCTGACATGGGGAAGCCAGATTCACTTTACAACCATGTTACTGGCTTAACAACTGCAGTGATTTAATTAACAGCCATGGCAGGAAAGGTCATAAAATGGGGCAAAACTCACTTAACAAATATCTCACTTAACAACAGAAATTTTGGGCTTTATTGTGGTCGCAGGTCGAGGACCATGTGGGATGGTAGTAGAGCATTCCAGAAACTCCAATCATCCTATAAGTTAATTTTATTTCATTATCTTTTAAATAAATCCATTTTATTGTTTAAGAAACTTTAAGAAACTACTATTATGCTAAACTTTTCAACAGAAGAAAAGTATAGACAAATACAATATTAACAAAACAATATACATTCAGAATTAATGATTGTAACAGGAAAAATGAATTATGGATGCTGATGTTACAAAGGACTTCAAAAAAATTAACCTTATTGGTTGAAATTATTATTCTTTGCCCTTTTGTTTTAAAAAGAATCTAATTAAATATTTATTAAAAAAACAAATTAGATGTAAATTTTTCCTTCTAAGAATGTAATTCAATTGGCCTCACAGCCCCAAATGCCACAATGCTTGATGTCTTATTAGATTCTCAATTCTTAATTTGCAGCCAAGAGGAACATGTGCATCTTATCACAAATTGATTGATGTAGTTATATTAATCCTGTTGAGGTTTACCCAAAATGTGACAATAGGACAAAAACAAATCATACGAATTAATGGTCTAGCTTCTGAGATGCATCTCCAAGAGCGAGATAGCTGCAACTTATTAATACATTCTTGTCTGATATATAAGCAGCAATTTTATTTGTACTGAGTTCATTTTAAATCATAGCTACTAAATGGCAAATTGTGTAAAGCAAGTAGCCATTGATTTATCACGTGAGGACATTCAAATCCATTATTCCAGAATCACACAAATAATTAACATTGATTCCATCAATTTCAAATTATTTTGCAAACCTTTTAGAAACAGTCTTTTCATAATTAAGTTAATCCAAAGTCACCATGTAAGAGGTCCAGTTTATCTCTGCTGCAAAGCAAGCAGAGATGTTATTTTTAACTTGGGATGGTTATCCCACGATGTAAATATTTCATGGATAAAGAGATCCAAATGATATCTCTTGATTCAAAATTCCAATTTATCCACGCTGGAGGAGGAAAGCTCTATGGGAGTTCAGGATAATCTCTTGGGTTTTTTTTCCTCAGGAAGAGAACCTGTATGTGAAGTCCAAGAGTTTCTCTGGGCTAATCCATAATCCATTATTTCATTAATGTCTTTGATCCTGTGACATTTCCTTTTGACACCTGCACAGCACACCCAAGAGCTAATTAGCAAAGCAACCAACAGAGAGAGCAAAGCATGATTTCCAGTCACTTGGAAGTGACATTTTCTTCCCTTGATATTCTTGCTGCAGTTGATAAAGGCTAAAGTGTTGATCTTAGAACAAGAGCTTTTGGAGTGGTACAAAAAAAACCAACACCTTAGCAGAAAAATCTGCCTTCGTTCAGGTCAGAGAAGTAAATGTTTCAGGTGGAAACTGAGGATACCTGGGAATGGGGGAATCCCATCACTCAGCAGTGGGTTGGGTTGCTAGCCATCCTTGGCAAGTGAGTGTGAGATCTGCTCAGAAAAGAGTTGGCCCTTTCCAGGGTCCTTCACACCTGGGCTTGAGGATAGCAAATGAAATGAAATACAGATAGACCTAGCTTTATGACCATTCATTTAGCAACCTTTCATAGTTATGACAGGGCTGAAAAAAGTTCCTTCCAACTGGTCCTTGCACTTAGGATCATAGCATCCCCAGAGCTAAGTGATCAAAATTTGTACACTTGATTTGTGGTGGATGCAGTGTCCCAGGGTTATGTGATTGCCATTTGCAATCTTCCCAATGACTCAATGGAGGAAGCTGGGTTCACTTAACAACCGTGTGATTCACCTAACAACGGTGGCAAAAGAGGTAGTAAAATTGGGCATACATCACTTAACAATGCCTCGCTTAGCAATAGAAGTTTCAGGCTCAACTGTGGTGCTAAGTCAAGGACTATCTGACCACGTGGGATTTACACAGAAACTGTTGAGGCTTAAAGTAGAATGTGTTAAATCAATCTTCCTTGATTTGGATGTGTTATACGATTATAATTTTCAGATTTCCCAGCCAGAGGTAGAAGATGTGACTTGGGTATTTGGTGATTTGAATGCTGAAAATTGCAGTAATACTTTGTGCATAAAGAAAAATAATGCAGCTGGATTCATGCCTATTCTTAGTCACATTGGATTTTATTCAGTTTTGCCTTACCATGTTGTCTGTGTCTTTGCTAATAATAATCCAATATTAATCATATCTTAAAATACAAGCCCGGCCATTGTCACTTATTAAACAAACCACAGATAAAATGCAACTTGCTGCAGTTTCATAAACAGGTTAAATTGTTTTATTTCAATGTCCTTTTAGATTCAGTTGAGTGATTGGAGGTTTTATTTGGACCTCGTATTAATTTTTGTGGTCATTGTTTAATATTTTTTCTCAATTTAGCTATTTATTAGCTATTTATTAACAATAATTATTTATTATTGTTTTCTTTTTGTTTGATACGGTATGTCACCGAGAATCCTTTGGGTTCAGATGAATTCTGTCAAACATAAATTTATATATATAAACCAATGAGCAAAATACAGGTTCCACATTAATAAGTATAAGGTCTGGTTTCTTAAAATATTTTAGGTGTGACTGTTGATTACAGAATCAAACTATTACTAGATTTAACCAGTGAAATAACAGGAAATAGGAGAGGAATTTCCTGAACTTCAAGGACATTGTTAGCCTTGAAGCTTTAATGTCGCCATTCGTAGTTTGGATTGTTGTTTGGATTGTTGCAAGGATGCCAGACCATTGCATCCCCAAACAGCTCCTCTATGGTGAGCTGTCTCAAGGAAAGCGGTCGCACAGGAGACAAAGGAGGTAATACAGAGACACGTTGAAAGCCTCTTTCAAGGCCCTGGAAATTGACACCACCTCCTGGGAATCCCTGGCACAACATGGCGCATACTGATCCACCAAGGCTGCCAGACATCTGAGGACAGAAGAACAACCATAGCACAAGAGAAGCCAGCACTTTGCAAAGCGAGAGCTGCAAATGCTGCAACAGTGGTGCCCACACATGTCTGCCCGACATGTGGCAGAACATTTCATGCCCATATAGGCCTTACCAGCCACCTGCAGACAAATTGTGGACAGCCCACAACCTGATAGATGTCAAGGTCCTCTTTGAACACGATGCACAAACATCTGTTTGGGTTGGATATGCCATTTTCAGTACTCTTTGGAACAATCTCTCTTTGCTGAGAAGTCAGCTTCACTTCTATCCGCCTTCGAACTTCTAGATCTAAACCAAGTGGAAAGAGAAAGCACAGCTATACTGCCTGGCAACCAGGACTCCATCACCATTTCAATTGGCATGTAAGTGGGAGGGAAATTGCTCCATCACAGTCACATTGCTTTTTAAGGAGGAAAATGAGTTAAAAATTAGAGGATTAGTCAAAAAAAGATCTGAAATGGAATTGCTAGGAGGATCAGTTCTCTTCAACTGCAACAAAGATTTATACACTAGGGTTATAAATACATTCTGAGTTAAAAGCTAAGGAAAGCAATTGCTTGGAGTGTGGAAAATTCACATTTGCTTTTTTTTTTAAATTAGAAGAATAAAATAACATGAATTGGGGCGGGGAGTTTGCTGGGTGCCAGGAACCCAGCAATATACCAAATTATGTAGCCTGCCTCTGGTCTACAATGTTGAACAGCTGAGAGAAACACCAAAAGAGGCTAATTCAACTTCTAAGCACCTCTCTCTCTCTTCTAATCTATCCTTCATTCTGCTGGTTAGGTACCAACATAACCCTTTTCTTCTCTGCCCCTCATTTACTTATTGTATTATTCCAAAACATTAAATAGCACTTGGAAGTCCACCTGTTCCAAACATGCCCCCTCAAACATTAAGCACACATTGAAGAAAGTTCAGTGAGGTAGAATGATAGTGCCAAGTGATCTTAGTTCTCCCACCCACCTTTATGGTCAAACACAACCTTTTGCTAAATTTTGAAATGGAAACTAAATTGCACAATCAATTCATCAGGGGCAAAGTGGGTTGATTGTGCACACAATGGGCAATAACATTTGAACTGTATTCAACATCTAAGAGCTGGAAGGTAAAGGATATGATTATCTGTTTCCAGCTTTCAGCATTCTGCAGCATATAGGAAGTCAGATGGAACAGGACTGTCAAGCACCATTCCAAAAGACTTAGGAAGCTAAGAATAAAAATGTCTTAATGCATCAAAAGAACAGTGCAAAGTGAAGGCGACAAGCAGAGTTATTGTGGAGCTAAGTAAGCACACAGAAAATTACTGCAGCTAGGTGATGTTCATTACTAATTTTTTTTAAAAAATTGCCAACTGATCAGAAGAAAATCACCTGGCTTGCTTCTATGTCTTTAAGAGCAATACCATTTCTTTCTAGGATGTGAAAATTTATCTGTGCTGCTCCTTGAACATTAAACTGCTGCGAAAGATACTGGAGCCAAATTGTTTTCAGTCAGTTGGTTATTCTTCTGTAGGAATCTAGCTGGAGTTGGAGGAGCAACAAAAAAGTAAGTATGCTTATTGCGTGTTTTTATCCAGCAACATTTACATTTCTCAGGAATGAGGAAGACAGAGTTGTGTCATGACATCCCCTTGTGAGCAAAGAAGTCAAGCATTGAGAGGGAAGTGAAATAAAACTGTCTTTCCATCTGGTTCCACCAAACAATGTAAACACAAATCTTTGGCACAATGAGAAGCTCGGCTCAGAATGCAAAACTCCCAGCTGGCAGGCAGTCACAGGACAACCGTTTGAGCCCCGCCCTCATAGCATTTGAAATCCTGGGGAAATAACCACCAGATGTGAGCGCACATCATTCACAGGTGTGGGAGTTCGGCTTTGAAGAGAAGCTGGCAAAAAGATCTTCCAAATGGTACTATGACTGCTGAAAATTGTTCCCTAAAAGGCCAGCTAATGTTTATTCCATGACTTCTCCACCAGAAACCATATCCATAAAATAGGATGGCTTTTTCTTTTTACCAAGTTAAATATGGCAAGTATGAAGCATGTACTTCATACCTAGTAGGTGGTGCTAGGAACTTAATGGCCAGTGGTCATGATTTTCTGGGCAGCAGCTGATGCTAAGCTGTTGTGGCTTTTCTTAACCAGTTTTTGATTTGTGTTAGCTAATTTTATTCCCTTCTAGTATATTAGGTGAAGGTTGAAACCCCAAAAACAGTTCTGTTCAGAAAATTAAGGTTTAGGTTCCCTTCCTGCTATTTCAGGGGTGTCAAACTCATGGCCTGCGGGCTGGATGCATCACACACTGGCCACCCCCACCCCCAGTTTAGCGATGGGGGGGGGGCAAGTCGTGGTATGTCACATGACGACATGATGGCACGAGTTTGACATCCCTGTGCTATTTTCTCCTTGACATTTTTTATTTTTGTGATCTATTTGTTATCTTTTTATTTACAGAGTAGAGGCAGTTCATTAATGACCATTCAAAGTAACAACGGCACTGAAAATAGTGACTTATGACCATTTTTCACACTTATGATCGTTGCAGTACCCCCATAATCATGTGATTTACCTTTGGTTGCTTAACAACTGACTCCTATTTACGATGGTTGCAGGATTCAGGAGTCATGGGACCCCCTTTTTGCAACCTTCTGACAAGCAAAGTCAATGGGGAAACCAGTTTCACTTAACAATCCCGTTACCAATGTAACAACTACACTTAACAACTGTGGCAAGAAAACTTGTAAAATGGGTTAAAAACTTCTCACTTAACATAAATTTTAGGCTCAATTGTGGTCGTAAGTTGAGGACTACCTGTACTCAAGGAAATGAACAATATAATAATATATAAACATTAAGATTCCAGTATAAAGTTCATGTTAAAACAGAAAGTTCTTTAGCTATTCCGACAAAGTCTTTTCACAGGCTACAGTTTAAAGATGTAAATTATGTTCAATAAACAATTGGCAATAAGCGTAGGCTTTTCAACCTGGATACAGCATGTTCCTTATATCAAGCTTTGTTTGTTTTCTGGTGAACCTCATAAATCAACCTCATCCACAAACCAGGTTCCTCTCGTAAATTTTGAGATAGTTGTAGAAACAGCCCAACTTTTCCTGGTGTGGAATTTTCCGTTAGCAGCACCCATAAATAAATGTGAGAATATATTGCATCTCCAAAACTCATTGTCTATGTTTGCATGACATAAATTGGCCAGTCACAATTTGCATTGTGAAAATACAACTTATGTAAATAATGTTCAGTGTGTCACATAAGCTTGAAGAATTGAGTTCATTAGGCCACAGTTACTGTAGGTACATCATGCAACTGCAGTCACTTTATGTGCAGCAGCAGCACCTGGAATTGTAATGGCTCAAACAAAAAGAAACTCTGGGTGAGGTCTATTGTTAACAAAAAAATAATAGCACTTGTATAGTGAATTGGAGCATTTGGATGTGAATTCTAAGAATGAAAACTGTTCAGATCTAACAGTTGGATGCAGGAAGTGAGGGAATTGTAACGTGGTTTAGTGTTGACATTTCCCTCTGCATTACCTGAATTACCGGAGACTTTAAACAATGTGGTTAAGGCAACAGGCTAGAAACTGGAAAACTTCTAACTTCTAACATGCCTTAGCCATGAAAGCCAGCTGGTTGATCTCATTTATTCTCTCTCAGCCCAACTCATCTCATTGGGGCTCTTGTTGTGGGGGCAATGGGATGGAGGAATATTATATATGTTCACCACCTTGTGTTGTTTATAAAAATTATAAGGAATAAGGGATTAAGAGACATGGTGGAGCAGTGGTTAAATGCAGTATTGGAGACTAATTCTGCTGCCTGCTGCCTGCCGGGAGTTCGATCCTGACCGGCTCAAGGTTGACTCATTCTTCTGAGGTCGGTAAAATGAGGACCCAGGTGGTTGGGGGGGGGGCAATATGCTGACTCTGTAAACTGCTTAGAGAGGGCTATAAAGTACTATGAAGTGTTATATAAGTCTAGGTGCCATTGCTGTATAAATAAAATTAACTAAATTTCCAGCAAACACCCTAGGTAAACAAATAAGATGCAACTAAATGATAAATGGAGGACAATTATACTTTAAAAATGCAGGTACAATGGAAATGTTGATAAATATAAAAGTCTATGTTTAATTGTGGAATACCACTGATGGGTCTTACAGTTTACACTAAACCATGGTTTGTCGAGGCATGGTACTGTTCATCCATTGCACTAAAATATAAATCTTATTTAAAGTTATAAGGGCTGAGTTCAAACTTATCTATTGCCAAGGGATAGAATCAAGGTCATGTGAAGTGTTAATACCACTTTACAATGCCTTGGTAAGGCCACACTTGGAATACTGCATCCAGTTTTGGTCGCCACAATGTAAAAAAGATGTTGAAACTCTGGAAAGAGCAACAAGGATGATTAGGGGACTGGAGGCTAAAACATATGAAGAATGGTCGCAGGAACTGGGTATGTCTAGTTAATGAAAAGAAGGACTAGGGATGACATGATAGCAGTGTTCCAATATCTCAGGGGCTGCCACAAAGAAGAGGGAGTCAAACTATTCTCCCAAGCATCTGAGGGTAGGACAAGAAGCAATAGGTGGAAACTAATCAAGAGGAGAAGCAACTTAGAACTAAGGAGAAATTTCTTGATGGTTAGAACAATTAATCAATGGAACAACTTGCTTCCAGAAGTTGTGAATGCTCCAACACTGGATGTTTTTAAGAAGATGTTGGATATCCATTTGTCTGAAATGGTGTAGGGTTTCCTGCCTAAGCAGGGGGTTGGACTAAAAGACCTTCAAGGTCCCTTCCAACTCTGTTATACTAAATTCAGGTAGTTTGTGGCCTGAACTTGTGTTAATATGGGTTTTTTTAAAGGATAGATTAACTAGTTGGCATAGTGATTTGGTTCATTGCTAAGTCATACCATAGTTTTATTTTTGTATTAATATATTAAGTGAACCTAGCCAATCATAGCTTATTGTCATGTATAGCCCTTCAACATATTATTATAATGAAACTGTAGTAAAGGTAGTCTTCTACTTCTGACCAAAACTGAGTCCAACATTTATATTGCTAAGTCAAACATTTGTTAAGTGAGTTTTGTCCCCTTTTATGACCTTTCTTGCCAAAGTTGTTAAGTGAGTCATTGTAGTTGTTAAGTTAGTAACATGGTTGCTAAATGACTCTGGCTTCCCCATTGACTTTCTTGATCAGAAGTTTACAAAAACTGATCACCTGACCCTAGAGCATTCAACCATCAAAAATATGAACCAGTTGCCAAACATCTGAATTTTGATCACGTAACTAAGGGTATGCTGCAATGCTATTGAACAAAAGGGAGACGGGGGAACCCTTGCAGCTGAAGAGTATGCCCAATTCTTAGCGGACAAAATTGCTCGGTTTCGGTCGGACTTGGACTCCACCCCCGCAGTTCCAGCCGAGGCACAAGGGGACCAAGTAGAACAGCTCTGGGTTGAGTTTCAGGACGTTACCCCCGGGGATGTGGACAAGGCCATGAGAGCTGTAAGTACCTCCACCTGTGTTCTGGATCCGTGTCCCTCATGGCTGGTTACGAACTGCAGTGAGGTGACACGAGGCTGGATCCAGGCGGTCGTGACCGCCTCCCTTCGGGAGGGGAACTTCCCCGCCGCACTGAAAGCGGCGGTGGTGAGACCCCTCCTGAAGAAACCATCTTTGGATCCAGCTATTCTTAATAGCTATCGCCCTGTCTCCAACCTCCCCTTCTTGGGGAAGGTTGTTGAGAAGGTGGTGGCCTTCCAGCTCCAACGGTCCTTGGAGGAAGCAAACTACCTAGACCCCTTCCAGTCAGGCTTCAGACCCGGTTACAGCACAGAAACCGCTTTGGTCGCATTGATCGATGATCTCTGGAGAGCCAGAGATGAAGGACATTCCTCCATCCTGGTCCTCCTTGACCTCTCAGCGGCTTTCGATACCATCGACCATGGTATCCTTCTGCGACGACTGCGGGGGGTGGGAGTGGGAGGCACCGTGCTACGGTGGTTCTCCTCCTACCTCTCGGACAGGTCGCAGTCGGTGTTAGTGGGGGGGCAGAGATCGTCCCCTAGGCCCCTAAATTATGGGGTGCCTCAGGGTTCGGTCTTATCCCCCCTGCTATTCAACATCTACATGAAACCGCTGGGAGAGATCATCCGCAGGCACGGGATTAGATACCATCAATATGCGGACGATACTCAATTGTATCTGTCCGCCCCGTGCCAACTCAATGAAGCGGTAGATGTGATGAGCCGGGGTCTTGAGGCGGTTATGGACTGGATGAGGGTTAACAAGCTTGTGCTCAACCCAGAAAAGACCGAGTGGCTGTTGTGTTTTCCTCCCAAAGATTTGACTAATATTCCATCACTCAGGCTGGGGGGTCAAATTTTGCACCCCTCAGAGAGGGTCCGCAACTTGGGAGTCCTCCTGGATCCACAGCTGTCATTTGACCACCACCTAACGGCTGTGACCAGGGGGGCATTCGCCCAGGTTCGCCTGGTGCGCCAGTTGCGACCCTACCTGAATCGGGAGGCTCTCACAACAGTCACTCGGGCCCTTGTGCTCTCTAGGCTGGAATACTGCAATGTGCTCTACATGGGGCTGCCCTTGAAGAGCATCCGGCGACTTCAGCTAGTGCAGAATGCAGCCGCGCGAGTGATTGCGGGTGCACCTCGATTCACCCGCATAACACCTATCCTCCGCGAGCTGCGCTGGCTGCCTGTCGATCTCCGGATGCGCTTCAAGGTGCTATTAATCACCCATAAAGCCCTACATGGCAGTGGATCTGGATACTTGAGAGACCGCCTTCTGCCAATTACATCCCTGCGACCAATAAGATCCCATAGACTAGGCCTCCTCCGTATTCCATCGGCCAGCCAGTGTCGGCTGGCAACTACAAGGAGGAGGGCCTTCTCAGCAGTAGCCCCGGCCCTTTGGAACGAGCTCCCCGTGGAGATTCGTACCCTCTCCACCGTCCAAGCCTTCCGCATAGCCTTGAAGAACTGGCTCGCCCGTCAGGCCTGGGGATAAGGATAGTTACCCCTCCCGAATGATGAATGTATGTTGCCTACCATTTTATTATATGTTTCTATCTTGATGTTTGTATTCCCCCCTTCCCAGTTTTATGTGAGCCGCCCTGAGTCCCCTCAGGGAAAAGGGCGGCCTACAAATTCTAATAAAACTCTAAAACTCTAAAACTCTAAACTCTTTAAGTGTGAAAAATAGTCATAAGTCATTTTTCCTGTTGTGCTGTTGCAACTATGGTCACTAAATGAACTGTTGCAAGTTGAAGACTACCTGTACAGCAAAACAAGGCTAGAGAATATTTACAGTAAATTGAGCAATGAAATTTCATATTACAGTAACAGTGGCCTTTTATCTACTCTTTCTTCTTGACAAAATCCTTCCCAAATAACTGTGTTATATTGCACAGAAATATGAATTAACATGTTCTTTTGACATGTTAATAGCACGTACCCCCAGTCCACCCTGTTTTCTGTGAGGCATACTCTGAATGAGACACCCCCACAAAGATTAGGCCTGCAGAGGTGTCAATGGCACAGAGCTAAACAAGAAAAGGGATCCATCAGAAGGACAATTCTTCCTGCAGTGCCTCCTGATTGTGGTAACTCCTGCTACTTAGATGAAAGCTCCTGACAATCAAGCATTTATGAAGCCAAATGAAAAATGCAGAACAGCTGTTATCATATGGAAGTATATTGTTTCAAAAAAGAAAGTGTCTACAGTTTCCATGGCATGAGCAAAGTTGATCTAAAAATATAAGAAAAAGATTATATTGGCCATGGGAATAGTGTACTGCTGAAGTCAACATGCTAAGTTCTCTCCCCAGTTTACGCTTGACACTTGAAATGTGAAGAACATTTTCTATTTTAAGAGAGTAAAAATTCAAAATATTTCTACTGAACCAGACTGAGGGCATGTAGCCCAGCATCTTGGACTAGATCTGGAATTCAGTGGGCTTTCAAATTAATGTTTCCAATTAATTGTGGTTCTTAATGCTACGAGTTTTCATATCCCCGCAGACAAAGGGCTCTGATATGTACGGCTGTGTGCAGTTCTGTGAACATTGTTAATGTTAAAATTTATAAAGAGGAAGAGTGCCATTAGAAAAAGAGTATTCATTATCATTACCATAGCTTCCTTCTTCCCTTGAGCTTGAAATGCAGGAAATTAAAAATATGAACACCCAGTTATCATGCAACTTGTGAAAACAACCTTCATGTGTACTCTGATTGCAAGGATTTGCTCACATTTTATGATGGAAAAAGCTGGCAGCATCCTCCAGGCTGTGATATTTTTAGATTGGTGGGCGTTTCGTGCTGAAAGATTACTTGAATATTTTGAAGCAGGATCTGCAAGTCTTTATTTGCAGGCTGAGCTTCTTAATTTAATATTCCCAAGATTGCTGGGGTGTTGCACCTTCAGAGAACAGCTCAAAAGAGTTTGTAGTCTACTTTTCCACCCTTAACTTTTTATAGCTCTTAGACAATTTGATTTCTTGAGAGATAATCTGTAATTAGTTATACACCCACTTCTTCCTCCCAGGTCATGCTACTATCACCAATGGAAAGCCAGTATTAATTGGAATTGCTGGGCGAAAGAGGAGGAATCCTATTTATCTGTGGGCCTTGATAGAAATGTTACCAGAGGCAGTACCTGCTTATGACCCCTTTACTTCTTGCGACTTTTTCTAGACATAAAAAGGTTTGTTTTTAAAAACATGACTCCAAGAGAAATGGAGGAACCGAGGAAGTACCTTTTTGGTTTGGATAGCTTACCCCCTGGCACAAATTCTATTGCGCAGTCCGTGGGGTGGCGAGGGGGAGGAAATTGCAGTCTTCTTCACTGAAAACCCCTGCTAAGTCTCTGTATTCTTTGGGCACTTGTGGGTTGCCTGGCAACGTGTCTGCGGTTGGGGCAGGGTCTTGAACTTTCAACTGGGTGAGGAAAACCTGGAAGTCTTCAGATTCGGGTTAATGTCAGGGTTCCAAATAGCATCCTCAATCAAATAAGAATCTGAGGCTAGAGATTAGAGAAGGGAATGAGTGGAAAACTGCCTTCAGCTACCCGATGGGAGTTTCCAGATTAAAGTCATGCCATTTGCTTGCAAGGGACCCCTACAGTTTTCATGCAGCTAATCAATGAATTGCTGCATGAACATATGTATCAGGGGGTTCTAGTCTACCTGGATTACATTCTCATATTCAGTGAGACCAGAGGTGGGTTCCTATTAGTTCGGACCGGTTCGGACAAGTAGGTAGTAACATACCCCCAAACTGTTTTTCTCGGCAGTGCCATCTTGTTTTTTGCTTCTGTGCATGTTCCTCTAAAGTGAGACTTTAGAGGAGCACGTGAAGCTAGTGCAACAAGTGCTGAAAAAAACTCCTTGCCACCAAGCTATATACTAAACTGTCAAAATGTGAATTCCACAAAACTTCGCTAGATTATTTGGGCTACCAGATATCCAGTGAAGGAGTGGAAATGGACCCAGAAAAAGTAAAAGAAGTCTTCAACTGGCAGCTCCCACGTACCCATCATCAACTTCAAAGTTTCCTGGGATTTGCAAACTTTTACAGACAGTTCATCCCAGTGTTTGCAGAAGTAGCCTTGCCACTGACAGAAATGCAAAAGATGGGGTCTCCTCCTACAGCACAGGTGAATTTGTGCCAAGGGCTAAGTTACCCAAACCAAAGTTTCATACATATTACTAGCTCCAATATCTGAAAATATCTCTAGGTCAGAGTTGAATCTTCCATTGCAAAGCAGAGCTAGCTCCATAACATTTTCTGTTGTTGTTGCTTTCCCAATGGCCAGAAAACATATTTTCATTTGTTTTAGAAAGCAAATATCCTTTTCTCAGAAGAGTGAAATTAGGTTTCCTGCAATATGACTTTTCCCATCCATTATATATAATATTATTGTTGATTATTATCAGGCTGTGGCTGCAGGATTGGAAAGATAGATTGAAGAGAGGAACTGCTCTCATAATTTCTCAGTAATGCATGTTCTGTACAAGCCTTCAGAGAAGCCCTTTTGGCTCGGGTAGAAGACCTCTGCTCATGAAAGCAGGGGCGGGTGGCGGCGAAGCTGTCACCATTCAGGGATGGATAGTGGGGCTACACAAACATTTACTAAACTAATAACCTCTCAGTTAAATAATGAACAATCCGAACAACAGAGCTGATGCTGCATCTTTTTTTTTAATTTTGCTGCTTGAAAGCGACTGCAGAGCCGAGAGAAGAAGGAAAGAGCGATATATTAGAAACAAACAGGGCAAACATCAGTGGCTAGACTGAGTGGAAACAGTACGCTGCAAAGAGAGGAAATTCACAGGTGCAAAGCCCGCAATAACTCTTAATAAAATACAATACAGAAAATAGGACTTAAGGATCTCCAAAATACATTATCTTAAGAGTTGGCAATAATACAAAATAAAATTCATTATGTACAAACAATTTCTGCTTTTGGTCTCTGTACAACAATATGAATTTGAGGCACATGTGGACAATTCTCAGAAGTTATGACTAATGACAAGGATGTCAAGGATACCCACTTGTTGAGAAGTGGTTCTTTATGCTGGTTTCAGATTTTTTGAGAGGTGAATACATAGAAATTTGTAGTGTGTGTCCTAGTGGACTTTAACGAAGAATTGCGGGGGAAAATTTCTGTATATTGACTATTGAAATGGCAATCATTGCAGAACTATGCTGATCTATCTGTCCCAAATGCATGTATGTAAGTTTGCATATGTGTGTATTGTGGGGGTGGGGGACATCAAGATGCCCACTATCTTTGGTCCTCTGGATATTGAGGAGGAACATTTGTAGAAATGGTCAAACAAAATTTCTTAATCCATATGGAGACGGGTCATTTATGGCAATCTCATCTTTTAAGATAAGATAAAGAAGGACCTCATTCAAATGGGCTGCTGTTGGACTATTTGAAAGAAAAGCCAAAGTTTAAAAAACACCTAACAAATAACAAAGATTGCAATATCTTTTTGAAAAGCTCCTTATTCAGAAGTAAATTTCAGACTCTCCAATCATCAGATAAAAGGACTGATTTTATGGATTATGATTTGTATTCATGAGAAACACTTTTTAGAAGACTATTTTTTTTCTTAACTGGACATAAACGTGATATGCAATCTGTTTCACGTGGTGATGTCATATTTGATCAGCAAAAGTTTCTTTTGAAATATCCTCTTATCTGGATATTTAATTGTAAAGTATACAACTATGTAAAAAAACTAATGCAAAAATCTCAAAAATCAGTAGCCGAACAGGAATGTTTTTGTTGACATAGAAACAAAAATTATTTGGGAATGATGGAGTTGGGTAGTAGACTTCAATTACAAGTGAGGATACATTAGAGGGTGGAGGTGCTATCCCTGATTATGGAAAATGTGAAATCTGACAGAAAGATCAGTATTAATACCAGGGCCTAAGTGTGAGTGAATAAGAGGTTAAACTCAAGGCCAGCTTGGAGCTGTCTAGGTAGGACACCTCCTCCCACAGTGCAAGCCTGTTCATTTTACTCAGAAATAATTCCCATCCAGTTGTATTTATGAGTTTGTCAGTTTAGACCTGCAATCCAACCCCTCAATTTTGCAATCCTAGTCATGCTTACTTAGAATTAAGAATGATGCTTACTTCTAGGTAAGCATGCAAAGGATTGCAACGCCAGTCACATCACTAGGAAAGGATCCTGCATCCAGATGGAAGAGGCCCGGAGAGTTTGCAGCTGCTACAAATATTCAGCTGTGTCACTGGAGGTTCCATTCCTGCAGAAAAGATAAAACCAAAACATTACCCATCTATTTTACCACCTCTTATTACCTCTTCATGTCAGTCAAAGACCGTTGAGCGGATCCTCCCTTGGTTGGATTCTTTGGCAGATTGTTTCAGTTCCTCAGAATACCTTGATCTCTCCGTTATTTTCAATTGCCCTAATGTCACATATAGTGTCAGATATTATACCGGCTACAATCTGTCACAAATTGAATAGCAAAGGTTCTCTTTCAGTGCTAGAGCTGAACACATTGTCTGCAAATAAGCCCTTAGCCCTGGCAATGGTTAAAAAAGGGATAATTAGCAAGGGAGAAGAAGGATAGAGCCTTGAGTTGGCTAGTAATTCCTAAGATGAAGGCCAGTCTAATCAATCTGAAATACACATATGTCATACAACATTCTGATTCTAACATATTTTTGATAGACATTGAAAATTATTCTCTGTTAATTGAGGTTTCCATAGTCCATAAAGCTTCTTTGCCTGAGATTTGAAACAGATAACTTATAGTTGGAGAAAAAGAACCAAAAATTACTCATTCTAGTTTGAGCTTTTGTGATGCAGAGCTTGCCGTAATGCATGTCCTCAAAGTACCACATAACTCCTTAATTGTTTCTGCTGCAGCGGATCGATAGTGCTACCCTGCCGGAAATTGAGAATGAGAAAGCCCAGCCTGTTCTTTGTCTTTAATAGCAGACTTACTGGCAGAAATCATCAACAATGAAGATTCTGATATAGACTCATAAAAACGTGCAATATTAACTGCTGGGGTCTGCAATCACTGAATGGCCTAGAAATTGGTTAAAAATGGACAAATTTATTTTAAGGTCTAGATAGGAATGGAAGCCTTGATACAAGCAATCACAACTCTGCTTACCTCTCATGGAAGCTTTCCTTGGAATGAGTAAGAGTTGAGCTGGTCTGATTCTGATTTGGACCTGTAACAGGGGTTTTGTTCAGATACTTGACTGTTTCATAAGCCGCAGTCAGGCTACTGTGCACGTCCGCTTGTGGCTGCTTCTCTTCTTCCCCATTTTTTTCAGCTTCCCACTCTTCAGGATGCTCCACAGAAATGAAGGAGCTGTAGGTCTCCTCTAAGGAGCCCCTGTGCTCATCATAGAACAGCAGGCTCCGTGATTGAACTGCATAAAAGAAGAATCCCTTTAAGCAGCAAAAACACATTGCCTATTTATTTGTTATGTCTTTATAGCAATAAATGTCATCCTTGTAATTTCCACCTGTCATGAAACTATATAACAATCAAACTGCCAAATAATTTCCTAAAATATAATATAGTTTGGATCATTTCTACTTTCTACTAAATTAATCTAAGGCTGTTCTATGAGGTCTCATCATTTGGCTTCAAGAAATAAACAGCAAAAAGCAAGTCTCTTCCTCAAACCCAGTGGTGGGTTGCTACCGGTTCGGACCGGTTTGGCTGAACCGGTAGTGGTTTGGCAGCCTGGATCGCTGAAACCGGCAGTGACCCAGGCCTGCCACGCCCCTGAACTGGTTCTCTGAGCAGCGCCATAGGTGCCGCCATCTTGTTTTTCACTTCTGCGCATGTGTAGAGCAATTTTTATTGCATTGTGCATGCACACACAGGAGCAAACTGGCAGTAGTGCCTGCTGGAACCCACCTCTGCTCAAACCCCTTATTTGGGTGCAAAGTTTAATTCTGACTGCTAAGACTTCAAAATGTATAACTTGATACCACCAATTGTAATAAGATGCTTTTTTTTCCTTTTTATGACCCTGTATTCCTTAATTCAGGATAGAGTTAGGGTGACAGAATGCAGTTGAGCATTTAGAATGCAGTTGAGCATTTACTGGCCAGATAGCCTGGTTCCCTATCACAGAGAAACTAAGGAGTTAGATTAATGTCATTGTTAAGGATGAAAAAGAGACTGCTGAAGTAAAAAAAAAAAAAAAAAAAGTAAGAAAGCAAATTGATTGTTAGAACCAAGGAAACTGCCAAGAAAAGAAGCCAAAGTCAAGAAAGACAAAAATCTCAGGAAGGTCCTTAGTTCTAACCAAATCCGGGATACAAAACAGTGGCTAGCAGATGGGAAGAGGTCTGTCTAAGGACAAATACTAAAGAAAAGAGGCTTAATAGAATGTGAAAACAATCATAAATATCCTTAATTTCACAGACTAGCAAAATAATGCTGAAGATCATTCAGTGCAGGTAAGAATTATACATGGAAATGGAATTGCCAGAAATTCAAGCTGGCTTTAGAAGAGCCCAGGGAAGAAAGTTATTGCTAATGCAGGTTGAATAACTGAGAACACAAAAAACATTAAGAAGAAATTAATATATACTTCATTGTAGATAGAAAGGCCTTCAACTGTGTCAACTATGTTAAGATCTGGAAGGTGCTTTGGAAAATGTGAATCCCAGAACATCTTATGATCTTGTGCAAAACCTGTACCCTTCCCTGTATGGCGAAACAGACTAGGTCAGGGTTGACAGAGGAGTAAGACAAGCTATGTACTTCCCCTTTATTTATTCAGACTACATACCAAATGTACTGTATATGGAGGGAAACTGAATCTATCTATCTATCTATCTATCTATCTATCTATCTATCTATCTATCTATCTATCTATCTATTTAGTTTATCACTCATGTACTGTGTACATGAGTGATAACAGGAATAAGAATAAACATGAATAAGAACACAGGAAATGGGTACAAATAAATGGGGACAGTAGGACAGGGACGTTAGGCATGCTGGTGAACTTATGCACGCCCCTACTTGGAAGATTACAAAATTTAAAATTAGAGGAATAAATATCAATAACCTGTGTGGTAAAGCTATTCTGCAATATGCTCAATATGTGCTGCCCTTGAATAGAAATCATGACTGAGGCAAAATGTGGCTGCTATAGATTATAGACGTTGAAGGTGTCTGCATTGGAAACTCTGTACAAGATGTCAGTTGCCTGTCAAACACAATTTAAAACACTGGTGTTGATTTTTAAAACCCTAAAGAGCTTAAGATGGTATCTGTGCATATCATCTCTGTCTTACAAATCTACTGAGTTGCTAACATCAGCAGAAGAAGCCCTTCTGAAGATATCTTAGCTGCCAGAATTTGGCAGTCTGTTATGTGGGATGGGGCCTTCTGTTGTGCAACTTCCAGGCCACAAAAAGTTCTCCCTAGGGCAGTGGCTGCTTTCCTACTCCCATTATTTACAATAATGCTAAGAATACATCATTTAACTATTTTTTTTTAATTGTTAATCTACTTTATTGATGCTAACTTTAACTCTACTGATTTTAGTGTTCTGCATTTTGATTAATTGGTGGAAGCCACTTTGAGTACTACTACTAATAGGAAGTAGAAAAGTAGATATGAATTTATTAATGAATAAAACAAGGTAAGTTAATGGTTACGAAAAAGAAGCAAAAAATTGGAACTTTATCACACATTCTGAATTAATGACTATGAAAAAAAAATTGCAACCAAAACCTCTGAAAGATGTTACCTCAAGATCTAATTATCCCAGTATTGGACAAATTACAGCCTATTGGCCAGAGATTTACATTTTTCCATTGCTCCCTGAAATCACACTGCTGAAATTTGGAGCACAACAGCCCAATTTGAGGGCTACAATTCATGTGTGTAAGTTAAATAAGGTTGGGAATAGGAATGGGAAGGCTCTTGGAGGATTCCACATCTAATTCCCATCCATAAACACCCCAAATCACACAGTATTAGAATTGATGGAATGGTGACTGGATATGTTTTTTTTGGAAAAAGTTAAAGGACGGGAATGAGAGCAGGTGTTCTGGGGGTTGGGGGCAAACTTATTCTTGCCCTCACCAACAGTCTCTAAATTGCTCTCCCCAATTATTTCACATGATTATTCAATTTATGGATTTTTTTAGGCTTGCAATGGGAGTGCCTCATAAAGGCTTCCCCTCCTGTTGTGGCCTGGCAGGAGCTGTTGGAGCTGCCACCAGACACCGACAGTGAGGGGCCCTATGAGTCGGCCCTGGAGGATGTGGAGGACCCTGGACAGGGTTCCGACTCCGAGCAGGGCACAGAGAGACTGGTTTGCCACCAGGTGGTGCCTGAGCCTTGGATCAGTGGGGAGGAGACAAGAGTGATCCAGAAAGCAACAGTGAGTTGTTCCGGGATGCACGCCGTCGAAGGGCTACTTGGCGTCAAGAACAACTATGTATTTACAGGAGGCAATTACACTCAGCTGATGGTCATTAAGCTCCTCTCCAGACTACAAAAGAGACTGCTTGTGCCACACCCTTCTTGCAGAAGTCAACGCTTTGACTAAAGAGAAACAAACTTGGCAGGCTGGATTGCTGCCAGAGTTTGTCTGAAGTGCTGCCAAGGTTTGTCGGCCTTGCTGCCAAGGTCCTTATCTGTTTGTTTATTTGGCTTTCAGCCACCGAGATTCTGGTCTTGTTATTAAAGGACATTCCATTTTATGCTTGTCTCGGCTTTTGTTACTGGACAGAGGAGGGGGTCAGAACACCCTCCCATTTGTATCCTTAAGCAAATGAACAGGAAGCAAAAAAAAAAAGCCTCTACACTCTTAATAATATTGGTGGGCCACCAAGTGTCCTTAGAAATTAGAAGAGCAGAGGGCCCACAACTCAAACTCCCACATTTTACCTGCCCCTGCAATACCATGATATATCTGTGGATAAAATGAACCATGATGGGGTTATCCCTGGAAAAGAAGGATCATTAAGTATTAAGGAAGCATTAAAGAAGCTTTTAGTAATGAAGGAAAAGTTCACATTTGACTCACTTTTACTTGTTGTGTAAATGTCTGGCGTCGGAGCTGCTTTTACTGTTTGTGATGTTGTTGAGAATTCTGGGAGACATGGCATCAAGGAGCCCAAAACCAGAACAAAGCACAGCACCAGGACCTATGAGGGGGAAAACACATAGTAGAAACATTCAGTGCACTGACTGAATAAAAAGGATAGTTGAAGAGAGGAATAGTAAGAAAGAGAAGAGCTGGAAATCATCAAAACAACTTTGTAATGGAGAAGTAACTATAACAAGGGAAACACAGTCTCACTTCTCTATTGAGCCATAAAGCTTATGAATTATTCATGTGGGAAAGATGAGCTATAGATGTAATAAATGAAATATATTTAGGAAAATCAATATACCGTATTTCCAGTTTATGGATACATTTAATTTTTTTTTTAAGATATGCGTGTTTACAAGAATTTAAGAACAGATTTAAATTTGTAATCATTCCAGTCTATCACAGGGAAGTTTTACTTATTTATTTGTATATCACATTTAGAAACTACCTGTCAGCTTCTGCTTTCCTTACTTGCTATCGGTTTCCCTTACTTGCTATCGGCTGGGTAGAAACGGGGAGGGTGGGGGCATGATATTTGGGATGGGAATAAATGGTACAGGAGGTGATAAGGAAAAGGGAGTTTTCTTCTCACCATCTTCTGCACATGGTGGAGCCGGTATTTGGACTGGTCAAGGCCAACCGTCCTGCATACCAACATGATGATGCCTTTTGGAGATGCATCCCACATGACACCTAAGGGGGTTGCAGATTGGACACTGGGGTGGGGTCATTGGAGGGAGGGGGGTGGGTTATCATTTGATATGTACTTGTTCGCGCCTTTCTGGCTCAGATCTTGCTTTACTTTCGCTGCTATCTCTCCATAACCAATAAAAGTATTTTAATTCCACGAACAATGGAATTGGGAGTTTTCTTTCTTGGTTATTGCGGGAGGCATGCCTGACACCACCCATCTCCTTCATAGAGCAACTCTAAGTTAGTGGCAAATACATTCATAGGCTTTTCAAAATGATATCAGTCTTCCAAAAAACCCTGGTCACTGTACACACTCAGCATATTTTTCATCCAGCCCTCTAACTACATGCTATAGGTCAGAGTTCAGGAATAGTCTACATTGAGCCTGCCACTGAGGAGGAATTGAACCTTGCATATTCTATTTAATTTTTTTTAACTTTTGTAATATGTGTTTTTTTAATGTTGTACGCCGCCCTGAGTCCTTGGGAGAAGGGCGGCATATAAATCCAATAAACTACAAACCAAACACAACCTTGCATGATTTGTTTCACCCTACAAGCACATCTTTAGGTAAGAATAGGAGGAATAATATTAAAGTCCTACTGAAACAATATTCTTTTTCTGCTCATCTAAAATTGATATTCTTTCCCCAGCAAGTGATTTAGGGATGAAGAAAATTTCATCTGTTCAATTTTTGCCTATCAGGAAGAAGTTATTCACAGGCCCAGAAAACTTTACCAGAAAAGGAGAAAACTTTAAAGTTGTAATGAAAGGGGGAAAAAAGAGTGGGATGGTAATTTGGGCTCAATTCATCAAATAATAATCTTTTATTTGGTCACTTTGAATCTGCAGCACAGAGAATGCATATCTGAAGCTGTCTTTATGTTCGCCAGAATGGAACAAAGGTAAATTATATTTTAAACTTATTCAACTTTCATTTAAAATTGATAGAAAAATTGTACCATTATGGGTTTTTTTACAATGAAGTTTCCTGTGACAGCTATAAAATGGATGTCAGCTTTTGCTATTTTTATACCAGAGGTAAGAGCCCATTAGCATTCATTAGAAAAATTCCTTGGTTTGGAGTGGGAAGCGAGGAGGATGAACCACACATTTAGTTGATGGTTACAGGAAGGAACATTACTCATTCTATGAAGTTTGCAATATAAATCTTATGCTGTGGATTCAGCGTATGCAGAAATACCATAATTCAAGCTACATTTGGCGATTAGAAAATAATTATATAAATTCTCCTGATGCAATAGCTAACAAAAGTTTATTCAAAGTAAGGAATAGAGGAAGGGGAAGCAAGTTGATCATCTAAGCAAGTAAGTTCAAAATATTCATCCCTATTGTTTTTATTCTGCAAAAGTGACTTTACAATACTAAGAGCAATTTCACACTGCAGCCTATTTTGCTTGCCTTATGCAATGTCCCAGCTGTTTCTTAACTGAGACAGAGAAGATTCTTAGTCCAAATTGCAGCCATGCATTACCCTTTCAAGGGAATCCAAACACGAGAAGCACAGCCTTCAGTACTAATTCTATCTTTATTGTAAGATTGAATTAACAGAATCTTGCAGAAAGTACCTCTCCTGTCCCTTACTTTTATTCTCCTGAAAATTAGAGAGGGTCCCTTCTGGGATGTTTTCTCTAATTTTTGTCCTTTGTGTTCAAATTTCATTTATTATTTCCCTGCCTATAGCTTTCCCCCCTGTCTTCCAAGGTCATTCTCACATACCATTAAACTATGCAAGACTTGATTGCGGGCCACTCCCTTGCTTTTTGTTTTTTCCATCCACACAGGGAAGACAGCCTGATAGGTTGGCTGACTCCTGTGTAGAATGGTCTATTAATGCTTGTCTTTCCCTTCCAGGGACTGTTCCTTGTTCATGAGTCCCTGGGTGTTTCCTTTGCTTTCCTAGATGTGTGCACATAGATGCCTTCACCGCCATCCCTTTCCCACATTATGTTTTCAGACACTAACTCAAACCCTTTCTATACTACACCCCCCCCTTCAGAAACCAATATTTATAATCTCAGGATTTTAAAAATCAGTCACTATTAACCAGCAGAGATTGAAACCGAACAGCTTAGAAAGAAATGACTACCCCGGGCACTAACCAGTTATTGGGAGAGAGCAGTGGTGGGTTTCAAAAAGTTTTGGAACCTACTCTGTGGGTGTGACCTCCTTTGTGGGAGTGGCTTGCCGGCCATGTGACCTGGTGGGAGTGGCTTGCCGGCCATGTGTTTTCTCTCTCTCTCTCTCTCTCTCTCTCTTTCCTTCCTTTTGTCTCTCTGTCCCTTTTTTCTTTTTTTCTTTCATCTCTGTCTCACTCTTTTTCTTTATTTTTTCTTTCTTTCTTTATTTATTTCTTCCTTTCTTTCTCTCTCTCTGTGTCAGTCTCTCTCTCTGTGTGTGTGTATGTGTGTGTGTGTGGCAGTGGTGGGTTTCAAAAATTTTTGGAACCTCTTCTGTAGGTGTGGTCTGCTTTCCGGGTCCACTGGTGGAACCTCTTCTAACTGGTTCGGTAGATTTGACGAACCGGTTCTACTGAATAGGTGCGAACTGGTAGGAACCTACCTCTGGGAGAGAGGGAGCAAAACAGATATTGTGTTGTTGGAGGTTGTTATTAGAATGGAACAAACTTTCAGAGACCATCTTCTCTGAAGGGCTTCAGATTCCCAGATCAGAAAACAGCTGATTTGATTTGAAGCTGGAAATGTGGGTGAGGTGTACATTTGCAATGGACCAGGAATGGGAAAACAGCATCCTTTTCTGCCTTCAGGAAGAGATGAGCATCCTTAACGGCAATGGGCCAAACAGCAATTGGGTAATCTGTCCTTAACTTTGCAAAATTTCAAAGCCAAGATCACCATGAATGGAAAATGATATGTCTACAAAGAAAGTTTTAAAAGGATACTACATAGACCTTACCATCAGGCATGTTCCTGTCTGTGTAGAGACCATTTTGTAAGGCCTGGAAACCTTCCCTGCAATCAGAGATTGTAGCTTTTGTAACTGCTGCAGAAGAGTCCTAGGAAATTAATTTAAAAAAATATTTTTTTCATCATCAGAAGAAAACACATATAAAATCAAGAGCTCTAAAAATAATACGTTTATGTCCTTCTCTAAGAAAATACATCATTTCTTTAATAGATTTAAATGGTTGCCTATCTCACAAAAATGACTTTGGGAGACTGTTTTATAATAGTTAAAAACTACTTAGTAATGAAAACAGTCCAAATACCCGAAATGAACAATTTGTACAATGACTTGTATACCATAGCTGAAAATCATATATTATATATTTATTATTGAATACAGGAAGTTCCTGGGTTACAGCCACTCGTTTAGCAACTGTTCAAATTTACAAAATTGCAGCATTGCAGTGTCCCTGCAGTCATGTGACCATGATTTGGGCACTTGGAAACCAGCTTCCAATGATGACAGTTGCAGCGTCCTGCGGTCGCATAATCACCAATTATGCTCTTCCCTGCCATTTTCAAATTCAACGGGGGAAGCTGGTGGGAGGTTACAAGTTGCTCCAACGAGTCCCTCCTACTTGCACTGTTTTTTGTTCCCAAGGTACCCAGAGCGGCATGGGGATGTTGTACTCCACACTCTCTACTGCCTGCCCATGACACTCACTTGAATGTAGCTTTCGCCAACCCACTATAGGTCTTGCTTGCCTTCAGTCCCTCTTAAGATGTCGGGATCACAAGAGATTCTCATTGAATGACCTGCATGGTCCTCATTAAAACAACAGCAACTGGAATTGCTGGGATTGTCATCACTAAGTGGTGTGGTTGTGCACCATTGTGCTTTATGACCATATCTCTCAGCAACATAAATTTCAGTCTGTACTGTGCTTTTGCTGTAAAGGCATCCTACTAAAAGTTCACACTCTCTCTTTTGTTCCTTTTGAGTCAATGTTAATCCGTGGCAACTATCTGAACTATTTTCTGTAGGACTTTGTTGTTGCTGTTGCTGTTGTTTTATTTTCTTCCTAGGACTGAGAAAAAGGTCAGCCAGTTGGTTTTGTACCTAAAGTGGGATCAGAACTCAAGGTCCCCTAGTTTTTAGCTTGGTGCCTTAACCACTACTTTAAATTGGCTTAACTAGGTAGGGACTTTGCATTCCCAAAATGGCGACTTCTGGTCCAAATAGTTGATTTTTTTCCTGGCACAGCTACCAATAGGAAGATTGGACTTGATTAAGGTTATGGTGCTCTTGGCACAGAGATGCCTTCTTTGAGGTTTTATGATTAAATGGTTTTTAAAATGTTTGTAACCTGATAATTCATCTAATAATAAATCACGGAATATATTAATTTGAACTGCATTTGTATCTAAAAAGCTGGATACAGTTTCAGAAGAACTACATTGTGCCTTGAAAAGAATACTCTTAAGTGGAAGAAAATGTACAAGAGACAAAGATTTGGGATTCTGAATGCAGTGGCGAGTCCAGAATTGGTGGGAGAATCAGAGAAGGGTCATTACTTGTCCAGTAGATGGCAGACATCAGCTATCAATAAAGCTACCAAACCTACTGAAAAGGGCAGAACCTTTGAAAAACAGAATATGCTTCAAGCTTCCAGAATCCTAAGTTGCTCTATCTAACTATAAAGTAGGACCAGAACCAGATGTTGAGCAGAAGAGAAATGCATCTGTTAGAGCTACTGAATGAAGGCAGAAAGCACAAATGGAGTGGAAAACTCAAGATTATTTGAGGGGAGACATTCTGGATAAAAAAAGTCAGAGTGCATCTAAAATTGTACCCATAGCACATTAAGCAAAAACAGATTCCTGTATTATTCACGTTTATTTACTGAGAGCATTTATTTGGGCACGTAATTCAAACAATAAATTGATACAAACTCTGAGCAATGAGAAAAAAAATACCAAAATCAAAATTCAACAATGCTAGCTAAAAACAATTAATAAATTTCCAAAGACTTAAATTTAGTACATGCTTCCAGATAGGAATTCTTATCTTCCTGACTGAAACACCTGAAGAAACCAAGATTTCACTGCTTTTCTAAAGGCCTGCGGGTCTCCAAGGGTAGCATCATGTAGGGTAAAAGTAAAGATAAAGGTTTCCCCTGCCCAGTCCAACTGGAGGGGACAGTACTCATCTTCATTTCTTAGCCAAGGGACCCAGTGTTGTCTGAAGACATTTTCCGTGGCCATGTGGCCTGTATGGCTATATGCATAGGCACACGGAATACTGTTACCTTCCCACTGAAGTGGTACTTGTTTATCTATTCACATTTGCATGCTTTTGAACTGCTAGGTGGACAGGAGGTGAGGCAAGTAACAGGAGCTCACCCCAGTGCTCAGCACCTGGGTCTCGAAACTGGGATGTCAGCTTTCCAGCTGACAACTCAGCATCTTTAACCACTGAGCCATCGCACGCATCCCCCACATAGGGTATATTACAATATCAAACTGGGAATGTCTACAATTTGAGTGACAGAGAGAAGAGCTTACCAGTCCAGAAACAGGTACAATTGAGGCAAAAGATAGAATTCTGCTAATATCCCCTCAGAAGCAGGCGTTGTGAATCTAGGAGGACTCCCAAATTGTATTATACTCCCCAATGAAACTATATCACAGTAGGACAATGTCAGTAGGACATTGCAGGGATGTTTTTCTGTATTTTATAAGCTATTACTTCGTTTAATTTTCACCTTTCATTGGCAGTTAAGCCAATTCTGAGGGATCTTGCTGTTTCCCCACATTTTTTACTTGGAGTAGATATCTGAGTTCCCTGCATGTCTTTTAGTCCAAGCAAATTCCTTGGGTTGAGATGTTGTTATGTAAGACACTGTGCCACAAAGACCAATTCTAGGGAAGCTAAAGTACATAATTTTCTCCTTTCCAGTCATTATGATTTGTAAGTTGGATTGGAAGGGCAAAAAAAAGTGACCAGTGAGAGACACCCCCCCGCCCCATTGGGTTAAGAAAGACAACAAATTTATAATCTCTTGATTAAGATTCAAGTCCTGGCAACTATTAATGTTATTTTTGTGGCAACACAAGTTCTTTGTGATCACCTTCTTCTGAAATGGTTTTTAGTCTATAGTCCACAGACTTTTGTGATCTCTCATTTAAGTACTAATCAGTTCTGATCCCACTTAGCTCTTTCAAACTTGCCAAGCTTGACTAGATGCTGCCATCTGCAGTGGTTTATCTTCTGCTAATATACATCCCCCCAAAGAACCTGTCAGCAATTGCTTTCCCAAATGGGACTATGCCCTTTTCTTTTCTCTGTCTGTGCTATGTAATATAACCAGAAAGCAATTTCCCAACCAACAGTCAGCTCACAAGGTCTAGGAAAGCATAGCACTTCCTCACAGACCTCTAAATCTACAGGGATTTCTCTGTCTCCAGTGAACTCAGGGCTCAACAAGTTGTCAGCTTTCTCTACCCGGAACCTTTCCAAACTATTATTAAAGCAGAAGTTCAGGCCTTAATCAGTAAAATGAATTGTGAAGGAGGAACCAGATGCAACAGGGCTGCCTTACTATATTTTAAACTAAGAAAAGAAACACTTCCCTTTAAATAAACCTCCACCCTCCCCTAATATGACAGTTATGTCTGGAAACGAAAACCACTTAATAGCTGTGTTGGATTCTTCCAAGAAATGAGCTTTAGGAAGGGAATCAGGGCACACTGCCTTCCTGACATTTTTTTTCCGGTGTCCTTCAAATTTTGTTCTCTTTATCTATTCTGTGTCCTTGGCTATAAATGCCTTTCCATAACTCTGGTTCATACCTATTTGACATTGGCACACATCTCGCCTGTGAATCTAATCCTTGATACATTTCAGATTAACTAGCAGCCAAGCTGAGTTGACCTACCATGCAGAAGAGTGAGGAGGCTGATTAAGGTTGCAGGTGTTGTGTGCACCTGCTACATGCAGTGTCTGGCCACCAAACTATATTTCAATACTATTGGCAGAAGATCATCCTCCGTATACCAAAGGCAGCTGGACAGTTTATAGAAAGCAGAACAGTTCTGCCTTTGGGTGCAATGCAGTAATGTGGCTTTGGTGCAATGGAAGAAAGCCTCCTGCCTTAGCACAGAAATATGGTTGAACTCCTAATCATTTTGTGAACCTAGACTTGAGGAAGGATCCAATTTATTCTTCGGTATATGTAGCAAAAGGGGTTGAGTCAGCCTGATGGAGGACAAGTCCCTAAAGATGCACTTTCTATTTGGCCCTGTTGTGGCCCACCAGCAGCCAGCAGGGCTGGTGGCAGACTCAGACAGTGAGGAGGTTGGGGAGGAACATGGGCCAGTCCTGGAGTCTGGGGAAGGCTCTGATGAGGGCTCTGTGCCGGAGGCAGAGATGGTGCCAGGGCCGTCTGACAGTTATCAACTGCCTTCAGAATCGGACATCAGTGAGGCAGACGAACAACTGGAGCCTGTTCCCAGTGTGCACATGCACAGAGCTGCCAGGAGAAGGGAACAGCTAAAGAACAAGGGTCGACTCAGGAGTAAAGCCACAGGTGGACGGTGAATGGCGCTTCCCTTAGGGAATAAAGAGGAGCGAAAGGGGGTTAAGATCTGTTCCTGACTTCTTGCCAAATATTGTCTGCTACAGAGTAGCATTTGGAAGATATCGAACTGGCAGCTCTCCAAGCCTGATAAAGGTCTGTAGTTGTGAAATCTCTTGAAAGACTGTTGGCTGGGACTTTGCTGCAGAGGAATTCACTTTAAACTAATTAAAAGGGTTTTATCGGGACAAGGAGTCGGCTTCATGCTTTTGGGAAGCCTAGGTCAGAATAGGCCCATCACCAATAACAGACATTCACCACTTGCTGAGCACAGGAATGGTTGATAGCCTCCACCTCCCCACTCTCAGCCAATCATAAATGCACCTCACACCCATGTTTCCCAGCTCCCAGCTTCAATTCAAAAATACTATATTCTGACTTGAGACATTCAGAATGGATGATCTCCCTCTCTTCTTTCTATTCCAGTAGCAGCCCCAGCTCAGGTTGGGGACAGTGCCTGAGATGTGTCCTCTGCCCTTCTGGCAGGTTGCTGCTTCAGCAGTCATCTCATCTTAGGGCTGTGGGTCTGCTCTGATCTCTGCTGGTTGGCAGTGGTTGAATTTTGTTAATATTGTGGTTGCTTCACTGATGACCTATTAAGTCAATGAGCTGTCCTCCCCATTAGAAATTCCATTCAGGCCCTAAATCCCCCAGTGAGTACTCTAAAAGTCTCTGCCCAGACTGGGTGAAGCGTGTGCCCCTTACTTTCCTGATCCCTGCCCAGTGCCTTCAGTATAGTAAAGCTTTCCTTCATTTTTCTCTCCTTTACATTTAAAAAAAAAATTGTTTAAATGACAGCATAGGAACAGGGCTTCTTTGTTTCTATGAAACTGGGGGCTACTAGTTGTAGCCTTCCATGGACGTACAGAGAAGCAAAGGAAGGAAAGAAGAACAACCTGTTGCCCCTTGCTTTGGTTTTTATCGTGACCCGACAAATACGCGCACGACAAAAGCGCGCCAACAAAACCCCGGCGAGAAAACTGCAACGTCAAAATCGCACCCACAACAGCGTGGGCGGCAAAACCGCGCCCACAAAAGCATGATTAGGGTTAAGGTAAGGGTTAGGGTTAGGTTCAGGGTTAGGTTTAGGGTTAAGTTTAGGGTTAGGTTTAGGTTTAGGGTTATTACGTTGTTTTCGCGTTGTTTGTTGAAGGCGTACTTTTGTCGGCGCGCTGTTGTGGGCGCGATTTCGATGTCGCGGTTTTCCCACCGCAGTTTTGTCGGCGCGCTTTTGTCGTCCGCGCATTTGTCGGTGAACCGTTTTTTATAGCACCAGAGTTATGATGACACCACAAAGGATTGTGGCTGATGATGATGTTTTTTAAAGAAAGAGTCTGCTTTAGTATCAAGGGAGAACATGTGGGAAGAGAGATGAAGGCATCCATGGGAAAGCAAAGAAAAGGCACAGTACTTGTGAGGAAGGAGTAATCCCTGAAAGGAAAAGGAAAGGTAGACTGTTCCACACAAGAATCCACTAGCCAGATATCAGGTTTACCTTCCATATAAGGACACTAAGAACAACAAACCAGGTCTTACTATAATTCCAATTCCAGTTCAGACTGGAATTTCTGTAGTTGCCCTCAGAAAAGGCTGCAGGCAGCATACTTGAGAAGCAGTTTTGGCTGCAGGATATAATTGTCCTTAGAGGAAACGGTCAGCTTAAGAATTGGTCTGGAAAGACATTTGTAGTAGAATTTCAGTACAGTGCTGGGGTTGGAATACACCCAGGAAATGTGCCTATTTTTCTCTCTCCTTGCTCCAATTATTCAAACAGCAAATAAACCACAGAACTTCAATCCTGGCTGTCTCAACACAAAAATTCCTAAAACTTACTAACCAAATGCAACTGATTCATTGCTGGGAAAAAACAACTAGAACAGAAGAAAACCCAAAGCTGTTCCTGTCGGGTAATCTAACATCTATCAAAAAGTAGATATGTAAAAGAAATATATTGGAGATTTATTTGCTAGACAAGTCAAAGAATGCATTAAATGTAATCTCTTGTAGCAAGAACGGATAGTGAATCCTGTAATATTCAACTTGAAGCATTTTGGGGCCTGCAAACTACAGTATGTGGCATATACTAATGGAGATATAGGAGAGGTTATATAGAAATATAGGATATACTTGATAAAACTGCATATCAACATGCATGTATAAGGAAGTACATATACATGTGTGAATATTTAAGGAAAGTACATAAAGATAATACAGGTAGTCCTCGACTTCCAATAGTTCATTTAGTGACTGTTCAAAGTTACAACGGCCCTGAAGAAAGTGACTTATGACCATTGTTCACACTTATGACTGTTGCAGCATCCCCATGCTCATGTGATCAAAAGTCAGATGCTTGGCAACTGACTCATATTTATGACAGTTGCAGTTTCCCGGGGTCATGTGATCACCTTTTGTGATCTTCTGGCAAACAAAGTCAATGGGGAAGTCAGATTCACTTAACAACCCTGTTACTAACTTAACAGCAATGAATCCCTTAACAACTCTGGCAAGAAAAGGCATAAAATGGGACAAACTTACTTAACAAATATTTCATTTAGCAACATAAATTTTGGATTCAATTGTAGTCGTAACTCGAGGATTACCTGTATACAGATTTTAAGACTGCTGTAATAAAATCCGAAAATCTGGCACGTATGCACTACTGACGTGAATTAAAGATCATCTGTATTATTTATATCACGAAGGAAGCGGTGGATCCAAGGTGATCTTTTTTCTGCATTCTCCCAATTCTTTTCCTTAACAAGACATTTTGGTAAAGATAGGAACATTTGGGTTCTCCTCACCTGTTTGCATTTTCTAACGTCTCCACCTTTTTCCACAGTTCATTATTCTCAGATGTATATGTTTCAACTCTGGAGAAATAAAATAAAATAATGATGTACACCCATTCTGCTCCAGATTCTAGTTCCTAAGCACTCAAACCAAATGGAATGTTATTTGTGTGAAAGCAATTAAAGTGCACACATTTTGTTCTGTAAATAGAAACAGGGAAAGCCTGTGCAGGCTGGGGATTGTGGTGGGTGTGCATGGAGAGAATGGAGGATTTTAACCTGTTCTTTTCTCTGCCACAATTCTGACAAAACTGGTCTTTCTGAAGCTTTTATTTAGAATTCAAGGAAGCCTCTATTGGGCATGTGGTAACAGTTGTACACATCAGACTGTCTCAAAAGACTCCGCAATGATGATTACATTTCATTTTAAAAACCCTGAAGAGAAAACATGCAATTTTTTTTTTAAAGAGGCATTTTAAATGAAATTAATCCTAAATTATCAGTCTGCCTAAGCCCAGGCCCATTTTGGCCCCTGAAGAAATTATGCAGCACAACCACTGATATGAATTCCTTAGAAAACATGAAGGATTTTCTTCCAGGCCTTGCCCTTTGCCTGCTCGTGGGAGGCCTTGTGGCTTGCTTCTCAGCAAGACAACACCCACCATTTGCACCATTTGAAACTAAAACAGCAATTTTGGAGAGGCCATTTTGTTGGGATTTTGGCAATCAGAGAAAAACCTACACTTCCATTCTACCCTCCCTCATAATCCCAAAGCTGTTCAGGCTTCCTTGGGACTGCTAACATTTCTATAAAGAATTTGTGTGGATTAACTTTAACTGCTTGGGTAATATGACATCCAGTTTGGTTTTAAGCATTTTCTGTGTTTGCTCCCTGCCAGGAAACAGACTCTATCTGATAAATGATTTGAAGCAGCTTAGCACTCTGACTAAAAATACAGAAATCAGGGATGCGTAAGCCCTAGTCATAAATCCTGTGTTTGTTCTGAGGACTGATATGTTGCCTTAAAATTAGGAAACATTCAGGGTGGTTAAAAATTGTATTAAAGATGACAATAAATAAAACAGGCAAAGACAAATGCAATTACACAAAGTCACCATGGATTCCTTGGGATTTTTATGTGATTCTCACTGTACACAATATGTACCAAGAAAAGCAAAATGGCTATTATTGTCTGCACTGCATTTTTGAGTCCCTCAAAATTACTCACAATGTTTATTGCATTTATTTTCATTATACATCAGAAAATAGGCAATAATGATTAGCCAAAGCAATCCAAGGAGTAAACAATACTCCTATGCCTTTTACCAAGAGAAGCACCCAATAGTAGAATAAAATCAATTCAAAGGCTCAAATATCTCTCAAAAATAAATTTCATCCATAGGAACAAAATAACAAGAAATTCAGCAGAAACTTTCGCTTAGGTAGAAGCAGGCTTGAGTATAAATGGGGATGTGCCTTTTTTGTTATTGGTATATTTTCCCCCTTTTCTTTGTTCCATGTTATTACATGAAGAAAAGGTTTAAGAAAAGATTAAACTTAAAAACAGTAAAGTAAAGTATAGTAAAGACTGCATTAACTTTTAGGTCATAAAACTCTTATGGGTTGCTGTGTGTTAATCAGGGTACATTTGGAAGACTGTGTCCAGTTCTGGCTACCCCGTTTTAAAATGGACCTTAGAATGAATTCAGAGAAAATCTCTTATGATGGTGAATAGGCTGAAAACCAAATTCTATGAGCTACAGCTAGTAGATTTGCACAGGTTTCGCCTGGAAAACAAAAGAAAATATAATCGCAGACCTCAAATATCTGAATGTCTGTCATGCAAAAGATGGAAGAGATTATTTCTTTCTCCAGGCCTGGAACCAGTGAATAGAAATTCCAAGGAGGCAAATTTCAGTTAAGCATTAGAAGAAATATACTGAGAGAGCTGTTTGGCAGCAGAAATGGCTGGCCTGGGAGGTGGTGGACTCTTCTTTGCTGGAAGGAAATAGATGGAGTCTGAATAGCCATCTGTTGGGGATGCAGCAATAGCATCTTGCACTGCTGACCTTGCATTGAGCAAGGAGTTGGATGACATGATGTTCAAGGTCTTTTCCAGCACTGTGATTCCATGGATGTGAGCTGTAAACATCTTGGCTCCTTTTCCCTCTTTACTCAGCTATTTGGGCTGCTTGGGAAACTAAGGATTTTTGAAGGGGTGAGGGAGAGCACTTTATTTTCCATTCTCCTATGGATTCATTTGCATAATGTTACAGAGTAACATGCTTTAAACTGTGCTCTGAAACACACATCACATTGCTCTATTATTTATTATATGCCTTTAATAAATAATTTTGTTAAATTTATTAGTTTACGAAACGGGTGGAAATTGTGTATAACAACAAATCAAAGATGTATCATCAGCAAAGAGGTAAAGGACAGAAAGACTAGACATAATCTCGAGGTGTTTATTTGACTAACCATAAACAGGTTCTGATTATTCCATGGCTGATGAGTTGCATAAATCATAATTATGCTTTGATACAGCCTCTGAAATGTGTGACACTTGATAACATTTGGTGGCAGAATAGTTTCCAATCTTCAGTGGAAGTAAAAAGAAAATGGAGATGTACAAATGGATAATTATGCTTGTGGGAAAATAAGATTATTTAAAATCATTTATTTTAAATAAAATAAAATCTATGAGGAGATTCAGAAAGGGTTTGAGCTTGAGATCTCTCAGACTGGGAATTATAATAAGAGTGAAGATTTTCTAATAAGTTGGAATAATATTTTCATATTTTAACCTGCACTCCTTATTGCTTATTAAATTTAGAATTATATAATCAAAAGGCTGGAAGGGACCTCAGAAGTCATCTAGTCCAACCCCTTGCTTAAGGCAGGAGCCTTATATTATCCCAATCAAGTGGTTGCCCAGTCTATTTTGAAAACCTCCAGTGATGGAGCATCCACAATCCTAGGAAGCAAGGTATTCCATTGCTTAATTGTTCTCACTGACAGAAAATTTCTCCTTACCCTTCGGTTGGATGTCTCTGTGACAAGCTTTAACCCATTACTTCTTGTCCTGTTTTCTGATGCCTTAGAGAACAAAGTAAATCCTTTCTTTTTTTGTAACAGTCCCTTAAGTCCTGGGAGATAGTTATCGTGTCTCCCTGGTCCTTCCTTTTTGATAGGCTCGACATACCTCGTTCCCTCAATCATTCATCATAGAATTTGGCCTCTAGACTCTTTATCATCTTTGTTGATCTTTTCTAAACACTTTCCAGGACCTCAACATCTCTTTTTGTATCATGGTGAACAGAACTGGATGCAGTATTCCAAGTGTGATCTCACCAGTGTGATAGAAAGTGGCACTATCACTTCTTGTTGTCTTGATGCTATCCCTCTGTTGATGCAGCCTAGGAATGCATTGTCTTTTTTGTTGGCTGCAGCACACTGCTGGCTCATACTACTGTTGAGCAGTTTACTAATAGAACATTTGGACCACAATAAAGAGGGAGGTTTCCTGAAGAACATTGTATTACAAGCTTGATTTGGAGAAGAAAATGGATACAAAGAAATTAATTAATATGGAGGTGAAAGAAGATCTGACCACAAACATTTGTTCTGAGTCAACCCAATGTCTTTTGGTGCAATCCCCTTTCTGAATACACAAGACTGATTGCAGCCCTTCATACAAATAAATTTCTATATATTAGACAAACTAAATCCTAGCAACGTTTATTTATTTAGTTGAACATTAATGCTCCTTAATCTGAAATCTTTATCTGCTTTTAAACGATCCAGGTAAATGTGACATGGGATCTATGATCAAGATCTTCTATAGCACAGGTGTTAATCCCATTGTGTCATGTTGCTGTCACATGATGTTTTGCGACATTTTTCTCATTCACAGAGTTGGATGTGTGTGACGTATCTGGCTCATGGGCCGCCAGTTTGAACACCTTGACCTGTAGGTTTTGTGTTTTTGTTCATGGAATTCTTTTAAACAGGGAAAGTGCTAACAGCTTGGAGAGAAGGAATTTCAGTGGAAAAAAATGACATTAAAAGAAATAGCAGGCCAATCCCAAGCAACACTTCATCATTTTGTTTTAAATACCATGTGAGATTTATAGCAATAGCAGTTCGACTTATATACTGCTTCATAGGGCTTTCAGCCCTCTCTAAGCGGTTTAGAGTCAGCATATTGCCCCCACAATCTGGGTCCTCATTTTACCCACCTCGGAAGGATGGAAGGCTGAGTCAACCTTGAGCCAGTAAGATTTGAACTGCCGAACTGCAGTTAGCAGTCAGCTGAAGTGGCCTGTAGTACTGCACTCTAACCACTGCGCCACCTCGGCTCTTCTCTTATTTGTTCGTTAGATGTTTATACTACCTTTATTTCTGGTCAAATAAAGTTTGTGTACTCAACTAATGTTCTGGCCTGCTTTTTTCTTCACAACAATCCTGTGAAGTGAGTTGGGCTAAGAGATTTGGCCCCAAATCAACCAGCCAAGTCTTCTAGGGAGGCCTATAACTAATGGCCTCCTGGTTTCTAGTCCAGTACCTTAGCTACCACACCAAACTGGCTCTCTAATTAGGCTTTCTAATTAGTCTTCCTTTTATTTTTACTCAGAAAGATTGATCTCTCATGATACATTTATTTTGGCTCAAAAAGCTCTAATCTGTTTTTAGAAAGTTGTTTCTAATATATAATTTTAATCTTTTTTGCTGAAGCTTTAAACCTATTACTTTTTACATCTGAACCAAAAAAAAAATCCTGATCTTTTATTTTTCTTAAGGCAAACTTTACATGGAGCGTTAGGTACCACAACATATAATTTTGTCCCTGACTGCCAAACTGCCCTTTTAGTACACCGCTGTCTGCTATAGGTCATATAATTTTTAAACATTAAAGAAAATGTATAAAGGATAAAGGCAAAAGAAAATGACAGAAAGAAACACTAGCAGGTCTTATGGTTGCAGGATCAATCTGAGTTGGTCACCAGGACCAGAGGTTTGTTCTTCCACTCTTTCAAACTCATGCTGGAGCCCATACTCAGGGAATGTCCAGGATACATCTGGAGATTGAGAAGTTCCCCAAGGATGGACTCCAGCATTAGTCTGAAAGCTTGGAAGATCAAATCTCAGGTCCTGGTGACCAACTCAGATTGGACTCTGCAACATTGTCACAGGACACATATATTTGTCTTTATTCACAGTCTCATGATTGCTACAGATGCAATAATACAAGAAGAGGTAATTCTATTGGGCAGTAACCAAACCAAAACAAAGGCTAGTTTGTCTATTAGATAATTATCATACTAGAAATCCCAATCAAGTTCAAGAGAAACTGATGACCTCACAAGCCTAGCATCAACTTCATAGGGTGACCCAGAGAAAATAATGGCCTACTTTTTCTCCAAGCACTCTACATATTCTTTCTTCTTTCTGCGACTCTCCTGTGCAGAAATCTAGAATGAAAAAAAAAAAAAAGAAATATTAGTTGCACTCCCAAGAATAATTCCATATTCAGTAAATATAGCAACTTATGGTCAAAAACAGGAAACTGCAAGAAGGATCACCCACAATTACACAGGAGTCCCCTTTGAATCAGGACTGCTGAACCTTCCTCTTGTGATTTATGTTGCTGGACAAAAGAATTGCTTGATGAATATTAGCACAGTTGACAGATTGTGGTTTTAGAGCAGGAAATGGCATGAATTCTTTCCCTGCATTAAAGTTCTAATTTAATTTGGGGAAAGGGGGTGCTCTTCTAAATTAGAAGACACAGGACGGTTGTTTGTGGAAGCTGTCTCAGAGGAAGGCTCTTTTAAAGAAGCTGCCAGGAGAAGATCTTTGTGATTTAAGAAGATGTCATCAGGTGCAAAACACACACACACACACACACACACAGAGATGGCTGCAAATCATATTCTCCCTTTTGAATCCAGATAACTGCAGAGACCTAGAATATAGACTGAAATGTTATGACTATGGTCAGGGCTGGTTCAGGACGTATTGCTTGAGGCAAAGCAAAAAAACTGTGTCCTTCCCAATTCTGCACATAGAAGCCAATCCAAATGATGGTTGACTATTATTTCAGATTGATGGTAGTCCAGCATGCTCTACCATATCTGAGAATAACAATGGCAATTTGGAGATATATAGCAGATTGCAATATACCTATGGCTCAGACTTTGGCTTCTCCGGCCTGAAGCAAGTGCCTGACTTTGTCTAATGACAGAATCAAGTCTATCCATGAAGAAACACTCTCTTATTGATCACCCATAAATTGTCACAGTTGGCAGACAGTCTATTATATAAATTGCATGCATAAATTTCTTGGTTTTGATCCCCGTGTTAATTTAGACTTAAAAAAAAAATACATATAAAGATCTTGGAGACTTGTATTCAATCAGTACAAAGTGACCTAGATGGACTAACAGAATTATAGGACTAGGATCATCTAGTCCAATCCTTTGCAGGGTTCAGGAGAATCAATTAATCCATGAAGTTGTTTGCCTAGTCTCTTCCTAAATACTTTCAAATATGGACCACCCACAATTTCCTTAGGTGGACTTCTGTTGTACAAAGATTACTGTCAGGAAAGATTTCCTTATATTTAAATGAAATCTCAATAGCTAGCTGCAGCTTATATCTGTTATAGCTACATACAGAATTATTTTCTGTAATAGAAATGGTATGTCTCTCCATAGCATTTTTGCTGTTGCATTCTTGTACTGGTGACCATTAGCCTCTGGTTAAGCGATTTTAAGTCTGAACTCACATGACTCTTCTTGTATGCTTATGGTCGAGCTGAGCATATGTTTTCATTTTACATTTATTCTTTTATATTATATGCAGAAATAAGAGTTCCTGGCATCTTCATTTTAAACATTCTTTCAAATAGCAGTACTAAAGGAGAACTGGAAAGTAACTGTCAGACTGACTAGACAATAGTGTGACAGAGAGACCAATAGTTTACTCACTATATGCATATGTTATAGATTAAATTGGATTGTCTACTCACATTAAATTTCTCCATATTTGAACCATCTTCCTAATGTATTATTCTATGAAAGGATTACTCCTAAACATTTGATCTCAGGCCACATTGCTCAATCCAATATATAGATTTCTCATAATCTCTACACAGATCTGGGTGACATAAGTTGTAGTCTAACACATCTGGAAATTGGCAAGACCACTCTAGGATATCTAATACTGTACAATATTTTGCCTGAGAGACATCTCATAATGTTCCCACAATGTTAGTATAGCACATTGTCTTCTGAGGTTATGTGAGAACTTTATTTTAAATATATATTGATGAATCAAGTCTATGTTATATTCAGAATGCAAATCAGCCTGCAGACAAATGACTGTGGCTTAACCTCTTGGTGGATGAGAATTGCGAAAAGAAGGTGAATCATTCTTGCCAAATGGACTGTACCTTATGTTTGATTCATAGAAAGTGACTAACACAAGCTGTTGGTTCATGAAAACTCTCATTTAGGAAGGAATGCACAATTATGGATGTGTGAATCAGTAAAAATCCTATCCAGTTTATTGTCTGAGTTACTGACCACAATTGCAGTTTGATAAAAGTTTTTTTTTTTTTTGCAATCTTTGTAGGTTTTCCAGACAACCTTTCACAAATTTAAATATTACTAATAATGGTTCAAGGTTGGGAAATGGAAATATTCTAGATGAAGACAATGGAAAATTACTCCCATACTGTTGGTAAGAAAATTAAATATAAGGGTCCAGTTATTCGCCAGGAGTATCTTTACCTTTTGATTGCATTAGTACACTATTTTCAGCAATGCATTTTCTTTTCAAAAGTGTGTTTTGTTTTTGCAGATTTCAGGAAAAAATTAAATGTTACCTAAATTTTAAAAATATTTTTAATAGTTCATACTGCTAGGCAGCATAGTGAAATGGAACATTCAACTTTGCAGATTCACCCATATTCAGAATCAGTATTGTAGACATTCACTTGGATAAAAAATACAACCAGCTGATGGAACTACATTTAAGTGTTTTTTCACATTTATAAATGAGAAATAAGACAGCAATATGATGTAAATACTTCTTATCTTGACATGTATACATGCACTTTATAGCAAGGATATGAAACTGGAGGCCTGTGGGCTGGATGCGTCATGTGCAGGCCACGCCCATCCCATCTCCGTGAATGGGGAAAACGTTGCAAAACATCACATCATAGCAATGTGATGTGGTGAGTTTGACACCCGTACTTCATACTAATGTTAAGATTGTTCACTACTAAGTCCCAGTTAGTTAAATTATTGTTTCTCTGGTTTCCATTTATTTCAGCTTCCCCTATGTTGAATTTTAGATTGCAATATATCCTCAGGGATATATTTCCTGCAAGCAGTTTGCACACTAATCACATGGAACAGAGAAATAGATAGACAAGTAGGTAAACTGGTAGGCCAGTACATAGATGATCAAAAGTCAATTTATGTTGAGATTCCAAAAATTACTCTTTCCGATTCTTGATTCCTTTATAAATTAATAAAGTGGCTTTGAAAGAGTCAATCATTGCATGATTAAATATTACTGGGTGAATAGAAATCAAAGTAATATCGGCAACTATATTTATATATAACTCACACCTGCCTCTCTAGCACTGGTCGTTACCAGTCATATAGTTGGAATAACAGACCTTGTTCTTGATCTTTCGCCTTACTCTCTTCAGTGCTTTCTCTTCTGCTTTAGTCAAAGGAAGCTTGGTTGGGATGGGATAACCCTCAGCAATCAGGGTGCGCTTTTCCTCCTCAGTTAGGAGCAGGGGCCCTGAAGTCCCCTGTAGTTTCTGGGAACAAGAGCAAGAACAAACCATTTTCCCAAGATATACTTTATAATCTTATCCCAATTTTTTGTGCAAAATAATCATTGTCAAAGTCCTACACTGTAAGCATGAGCACAAGGACTATCAAGGAACGAGAAAAAAGGGAAGGAAATTCTTGTATATCAAATACAACAATATTTTAAAAATTTCTAAAATAACACAGCATTAACATAATAACATTTTAAGCAATAGTATAGTTTTCAAGGAGAGAGCAGTTGGGTTTCCTGGGCCACAGTGTAAGGGTTCGAAATAGCATCCAAAATTAAATCAGAGTCCGAGGCAAAGCATTCCTCAAAGTTCAAATTTATTAAGACAACCATGTTGGCATATCTTGGAAAACCTGAATCTGAAAGCTTCCCAGTTTCCCACACCCAGCTGAAAGTTCAAGATCTTGCCCTCACACCCACAAGTCCATCACATGGTCCAATCTTCCACTGCCATGCTGGCAGTTCCACCCACACAGTTCCAGTCAGGTGCAGAGGTTCAAAGACAAAGGATGACCTTGACTTTCTAGAAAAAAATTGGCTACATATCATCTAACTCTGTACAATCCCCACTGCCCATTTTCCCACAATAGAAAACGTATAGTAGAATAATAGAAAGTGTGGCAGGCCAAAGACCCAAAAGAAAAGATGGCTGCAGGCCTGACACACAATTCTTTAGCATAGACCATAATCATGTGGCTCCATGAATCCTAACTTGGAAGGGCTACCTCTTGTCTGTATGTTAAGATCAGGTGAAATAAGGTTATTTAAGTCCTAAGCCTTTAAAGACAAGGGCTGAAGTACCACTTTAAAACCTCTCAAATGTCTACGAGCACAACCTCAAAAAAATCCAATTCTAGACAGAATTTTAAGTCACCATTTCAGGTGAAATTTTCTGATGAGCTTTGATAGAAAGTATATTCTGGAGCAACCTAGCCTCAACAAAACTTAAGGTTATGCAGGAAGAGGGTCAGGACCACCTTTTTAAAAAAGGTGTTGATGGAGCAAATGAAACTAGGCAAAAGCATATCTGGTCTAAGCTGCTTGACACACAATAAGGACAGTCATTTCCAGGACACTCCCAAATTGGATAACCTAATTTAAGATAGATTAAATGGCTGACAAAGATTCAGGGGGCCAATAGCTCATGAGTGCTTCCAGTGAAGCTCCTTGAGCAAGGGCTAGAGACTTTAATTCAGAGATATTGCCCAGCCTCTGGCACTGCAAATTTGTAGGGTCCCATCCTATCCCTCACCCTCCTCTTCTCTCCTTAGAGGCCTTCTGAAAACACGAAGGAAATGGATTTAACTTTTATTCTGGTTTTGCAATGGACCAGCACCAATGTTACTGTCTTGAGGGACAGAAGGAAAACAGCAGAAATGGGAAAACTAGGAGAGAGAAAAGCTGGCAGAGAGATGGATGAGTGAAAAACTAGGATTGGAACTGCGGAAGAGGGTATCTTGCTCAGTGTTTCCTCAGTCTTCATTTAATCCAAATTAACCTCAAGTGTCTTCCCTCTCTCCCCCCCCCCTATATATTACAGATCTCAAGTACTCATTCAGAACCTCCATAAGCTTTGTTGGAAAAAGAAAGACAAAGCTAAGTATAATTAGCATTTTGATGACAATCAATTCTAAATCTCTGAAGAAGCTTTGCTTTCAAGCATATCATAGCCTGATAAATGCCTCGTGATGGCACTATTTTTATCTTTCTCATTTCTGAAATGCTCTTAATTAGTAGCAAATTGTGATTCTCCCAGTGTGTGAATATATGAAATATTTTCACCTTTTAATCTTTCTTCTAGATTCTACGATCCATTGTGAATTTTATGCTTTGAGCAAGGAGGTGAGTTATTCTTAGTCTTGTCAAATGCTGTATCCAGAGTGCAGACTACCATGTCTCCCTATTGGACAATTCTCTGGTTCTTCTGTCCTCCTAACTTTCTGCTCCAGTAAGATGATTGCCAATCACTTTTCTTCCTGGGGTGTATCATACTGAATATAGGTACCTTTACATATATGTGTTTGCATAGATTCTGTGGTGGGATGGGGCCAAAATAAGCAAAGTGTTCTGACCTAGGCTTCCCCAGCAGAAGAAAACTGAGTCCTTGTCCTGATAAATCCCTTTTATTTAATTTACAGTGAATTCCTTTGCAGCAAAGTCTTTCCTCTCCCACAGTCTTTCAAGATTACTGACCTTTATCAGGCTTGGAGAGTGACTGAGCCGGTATTTTTCAGATGCCGCAATGCGTGTCAAGAATGCAGAAATGAACTAATTGTCTCCTGCAAACATCCCTCCCCTTTTGCTCCTCTTTTATTCCCTATGGGAGGGGCTATTTACTGTCTACCTATGGCCTCATTCCCAAGTTGACCATTGTTCCTTGATGTTCCCTTCGCCTGGCAACTCTGCGCATGCGCACATTGGGAACAGGCTCCAGCTGTTTGTCTGCCACACTGATGTCTGACCTCGAAGGCTGCTGATAACTGTCAGACGGCCCTGGCCCCATCTCTGCCTCCAACGCAGATGCAGAGCACTCCTCAGAGCCTTCCCCAGACACCAGGACTGGCCCATGTTCCTCCCCAACCTCCTCACTGTCCGAATCTGCTGCCAGCTTCACTAGCGGGCCACAACACAAAGAAGTGGATGGGACATCACAAGAAAGCTGGGGCTTGCATCATAATAGTCTCCCACTTGCTGATTTGGACTCCCAGTAGACACTGCTATATGTGTTTATGTGTGTCTATAAATTAAATTCATACATTCTATGGTGAAGCATCCATCCATCCAAAAATGAAGCTTAGAATAAAAATAATTCTACTATTGCCATGTAGTTCTCACATAGTATATCTTCTGGAGCTATTATGCTTAACAAGTAGAATATTGTTGGCTCAAAACACCACAGAAACTTTTTTTTTAAAAAAAAACTTCTTTTCTTTTCCTCAGTTACTGACTTTTCCACTGGGTGTTTTTTCCTTTCTAATAAGTCCACTGGTGCACAATTTCATTGTTTTGGAAAAAGGATGTCCACTACAATTAGAAAAAGACAGCCAACTGAAAAATTAGATACCGTAGCTGAGGAAAAGAAAAATGGTCATCTTTTTTAGACTATTAGCAATAGCAATAGCAGTTAGACTTATATACCGCTTCATAGGGCTTTCAGCCCTCTCTAAGCGGTTTACAGAGTCAGCATATTGCCCCCACAATCTGGGTCCTCATTTTACCCACCTCGGAAGGATGGAAGGCTGAGTCAACCCTGAGCCGGTGAGATTTGAACCGCCGAGCTGCAGAACTAGCAGTCAGCTGAAGTGGCTGCAGTACTGCACCCTAACCTCTGGGCCACCTTGGCTCTTATTCCAGAACTATGGATAAATTACAGAATTTGGAATCAGGTGAAGGGACAATATTGATTCTGTGAAGCCAGTGTGTAGTGTTGGCCTTGAAAAAAGCAAAGCACATCAGACAATAGCAGCAATTGTGGTAATAGGAAAACCATACTTTGAATGCAGAGCAGAAAAATGCACCCAAAGGTTGTAGTTGTACTGGGTGAGGGTGAATATAGAGCAACAGTTTCAATTCCTGCCCTCCTAAAATGATTGCTGGCTATTGGGGCAACCTGGCATGGTTAAAGCTAACTCTCTTCTTACATGTGGCGCCGTGAGGAGTGGAGAAGAAGAGATTGCTGTAGAAGACCGAGCAGTGGGGCGGGCTGGGCTGGAGGGAGGCAGGGATCTTGGGCTCTGAGATCCATCACTGTCACTGCCATGGCTGCTGGGAGGTGTTGGTGGCATCTGCACCAAGTCATCTAAGTCAGAAAAATATAGAAAATGGGTTAACATCAGACTGAAGGTTGGGTCAAAGATAACAGCAGAAAAAAGTTATTTGGTGAAGAAAGCTATAAATCTAATCAGTTCCAGCTAGTGTGAATTATAATCTGAGCCTTCATTTGTGAGAGGCAATATTCTTTTTAGGAAATGACAGAAATAAACCAGGAGATTCACCTTCTCTTCATCATTTGTTAACATCTCACCATCCTTACTTACCAATGGGCTTTATTTTCTTGTTTTGGTTTTATGTAAAAAAAAAAGGCCTACGTCAACTGCCTAACTAATACTCCGGGACAAGTGGAAACTTTGAGAGAGATAGGCAGTACAGAAACATGAAAAAGAAATAAAGAAATAAAAATAAAAACTTGCCTCCAGGTTTAAGATGTATCCAGATTTTGGAACTAAATATACTTGGGGACTGGGTCTAAGAGACTTTTAGGGCTGTTTACTGGCAGTACTTGGGCTTCCATAGGGAAGGGCTAAAAGAAATCAAGTTGGCAGGCACAAAGATACATTTGACATCCTACCCCTTTTGAACATGTGTTTTGTGTGTGTGCATATGCACAAAAAGAGAGCAGGGTTTCAATTACATAGTTACATCCACCATCTTATCTCTTTTTTTTTTTGATCCTCGGCCCCACAGATGCCCTCAACCAAAACTGTTACAGCTTTCCCAAGTGCTTATTTCTTTGATTTCATTTATTGAACTTTGATTATGGCTAAGATAAAATCAGTGAAATGAAACTGATTTCTCTGTCTTCTAAAAGATGAAATTGTCCCAGAGGCATATCAGAAATTAGAGAATCTGAAGCTTAAGTGGAATTTACCTCACAATAGATAATGCCAATGGGGTTATAAATTGCCTTTAATTCTTGCATTCATGATATATCTACAGTTTCTTTCAGAAGAGCACACTCTGTTCTAGGTCCAATAGTAAGAGATAGATATTGATGGCAATCTTGTATGTCCCTGACCTCCTTCTTTTCTGTATATCCACATTGCCTCCAGAGAGTTACCTCGTGCATTTTTTTTAAAGGTGTACAGCCAAAACATTTCCACTGTTGCATCTATTCTGTCCTGAATAAGTTACATCCTTCAGTTGCTAGATTCCAGTCGTGGGAGTTGTCTCACAAGTCTTTTGGAACAAGTTTTACTATGTCATTTGCCAAAATGTGGATTCGTTAACTGCTGGTTCTCCCACGAATCCTCTAAATTTCCTGCTGATAGAAGATGGTGCTCTTGCTAATGCTTACATTATGTACATATATAAAAAAGCCTGTTCTGCTGGGATACATTGTGAGCCAAACATTTGAGAGAGCCTAATATATTCTGTAAATTATTGTTTGCTTATTTGAATATGAATTTCCAGTACTCGAGAAGGATGTTACAGTTTTAAAGTAAATAAATAAATGTGTTCATTTGGCTAAACAGGTCCCTCTGTGCAGTGTTAGTGACTGCCAAGCAGAATTCTTGATATTGTTATCTTTCTGGAATTAAGCTAAGATCTTTATACCAGGCACATTAAAAACTGGCAGTGTTTGTTATTATCCTTCCAATGACATGCAGCCAATATCTAATCCAAAAAAGCCAGAGAAATGTGGGCTGGATTTCAAATAAGACTACTGAAACTAGGCAAGCTTTTACTGACTTAATTTAAATCTGTCTTAAAACTTAACAAAGTGATTATGATTTTTATAAGGTGCTCAGCTATTGTAATGATGGAAAGACTCCCATTTAAGGAAAGACATTTCAATGTCTAATTACTACAGACTACACCAGCCCTTTGCCGTCTAAAGAGAGGGTGGACTTCTGGTGGACCCAAGGAAAAGTCTAACCTTTAAAAATCGCAGGAAATGTTGATTTATTTTTTTTTAAAAAAACGACAATCTACTAATTCTCACTCCAGAAAGGCTGGCAATTTGCTAACTTTGAGCCATCTTTTCATATCATACAAAGCATCTACATAAGGAGGAGAAGGTCAAAGAACATGAGGCAGATCCAGAAAAAGATGGAGAGACACCCTCAAAGACACACTACTACAGCATCAATTAACAATGGTTAAGGCTGCCAGAAGAGCAAGAACCAGAACTTTGTGTCCCTCAACACCCAAAGCAGTAAAAGAGGAGAAGAAGGAAGAGGAAGAAGAGGAAGCTTTCCAACACTGCTGATCCTCAAGGTTTGCATTTCACAGACTTAGGCCAGACATAATATTGCTGAAGGGAAAAGAATATGATTAAAATAGTTTGGTCTTTAAAATTATATCCAGAAAATGGAAATTGCCCCAATCAAACTGCTATGAGAGTCAATTCTCTTAAGAATTGTTCTTGCATTCTCTTAATTAACTATTTTAAATGACAGGGCAGATACATGCTCCTTTTTAAATTAGAAATTCTAATTTAATTACAGTAACGCCTAATAGATAAGTTTGTAAATTTTGATAGATACTGTTGTATTGATCTGCATTTCATATTCTAGAAATATAGGGAAATACTACTGGTAGATAAAAGATTAGGAGTAAATCTTCATAATGTCACATACTCACAATGCCCATCAAATCCTAGTAGTAGCCTTTTTCAAAGAGATAGATGTCAGTGCTGGTTGCTATCTATAAAGCCCTAAATGGTTTAGGGATTGTCTTTCTCTCATAGTAGCTGCCCAGCCACTTTGATTCTATAGGGTTGGTACACTGGGGGTTTCTTTGATGAAACAGTCATCTATTGGAACCCCAGAAATGCTTCTTCTCAGTAGCGGTTCCTGCCCTCTGGAATTAGGTTCCCTCTGATATATGGGTGGCCCCCACTTTCCTGTTTTTTTAGAAGAGCCATGAAGCTGTGATTCTTCATTCAGGCTTTTGACAACGGAAACTGAGCCTTCATAGCATATCATCTGGTTTGTCACAATTGCCATCTTTTATCATAGATCTATGGATCAAATTGATCCATTTCATCAAAATCAATCTTTGATTAAAATAATGCTTTAAATTTGCAGCTCTCTCCCAATTATTGATTTTAATCATTTTTAATCCAATTGATTTTATTGTAATTTTATGTTGTTTTATTGTTGTACATCACCCAGAGTTGTTGAGAGTTGGGCAGCATGCAAATTTAATACATTATTTTTATGGTTGGTAGTACAGTCAGCCAGTTGTTTACATTGGATTTGTCATTTTTATCCACTATGGTATTGTAGTCAGCCAGATGTTTAGATTGAATTTGGCATCCACTCCTCACGAATCCAGTCCTTCCCAAGGACCTGGGAAAAGTCTGTTTGATGGTGTTAAGATATTATAGCAGGATGTGGTTGTATTATCATTATTGTTATTTTGTCTGGAAGTTTACCCTAATAGCATAAAGGCAATATGGTCTATAAAAATAACAGATATGAGAGAGCATTGAAAGCTCATTGAGTTATCCAATTTTCTCACCTGTTGGCACATTTAAAAATTGATTAACTTCTCTAGGTTCAGCTTTGATTACAGGTTGGGTAGTCATTTCTATAGGTGCCTGAAAAACAATTGAGAAAAGTATTAATGATTTTCTAAATATCTTGCTTTGAAGAATAATGGATTTCTCAATGAGACTACATCATTTGCAAGGACTCAAAACACTGTCCCTTGAGGGAGATAGACAATGAAATATAAATAAAAACAAAGAAGCAAATAAATAAAAAATAAAATTGTGCTGTATCTTATCATTTGCTTCTGGGATCAGGCTACATACATCTCTCAGGTTTCTTCTGAGATAATAGGGCTCCATACAAGGATGGTGAGACCATAATCCTTCTAGAGATCACTACACACTATTTTTCATTATTCAGTTGTATACTATGATAAGTGGTATGGTATAATCTGCTCTTTGCACCAACTGGCCTCCTTTTAGAAGAGAAAGATACATTGGATCACCAATTTATACTAAATTGGTAACACAATGCACCAAAATATTCTGGTGTATCAAGAGGCATTGAATTCTGTGCCATTGCTTGAAATGTATTTCCACAGTGGGTTATTATAACCTGTCAGTATAGACAATACATCAATGAAGGAAATCAGCAAAGTATCCATTTGCACTTTCATAATGGAACCTCGTCTATTTTCTGTTTCTTCTCGTTAAGCATCTGCCATTTCTCCAATAATTGGTAGTTTTATAAACTGGGTAGCCTTTGTACACTATTTATGCACAGCTTGTTTTCTACTATTGAGCCATGGCAGTTCCCAGGTACATGCATACATGCTACGGTGTAAAAGCTACAGCTTAATTATGGCTAAACCAGCAGAGATTTAAAACTGTAGTGAGTGTCAACATGCCTAGTGATTGCAGCCACTATTATTCTAACTTTTTTCCCTAGTCATCCTTTTTTTATCAACTTGCATATTAAAGGCTGATTCCATATGAGTGTCCAAAATTGCTTGACTTGTTTCCAAAGACAATATAATTAAAAAACAAGAGCATTTGGTAAAGAAAACATCATGTACATGTGATAAAGAAGTGCATTGCACAGATACCGTGTTTCCCTGAAAATAAGACATGGTCTTAATTTCTTTTGACCCCCAAAATAAGCGCTTGGCCTTATTTTTGGGGAGGTCTTATTATTTTTGGGGTGCAGGAGGCGGCGAGCATGGTCATCTCATGGCTGCTGCTATGTTGCAATATTTTTGGGGAAGGCTTATTTTCAGTGGAGGGCTTATTTTCAGGGAAACAAGGTAGTGTTTCCATGATTGATAGTCATTTTTGCTATTATCTCCTTCCTGTCTCTAAAAAACTTACTCAGATTCAGATCTTTGATCTGTTGTAATATGCGCAGGACAGTTTTGCACAAACTTTGGCAATACAGAATACCCTCTAATGTTCACTGGATTTTCTGCAGGGCTATTTAACAGCTGTTTCTGATCAAAGGAGACCAAGAGTTAATATGAAGAGCCATTAATTCCCAGCTGCACCAAGGTGATCTTCTCTTACCAGCTTTCTTTTCCCACCAAATGCCAGAGATTTTTTTCCCCATTAAACAGATATATTTCACGCTGTCTCAGACTGTAAACATAGCCTGGCAAAGGAAGTTAATATGGTTTTCAAACACACACCACATAGATCTACATTTGGAAATCCAGGGAGTTCAAAGTTAAAGCAACAGAGGAAGTTTTGTGTACAAGTTTGATTTGAATGGTGTCCTTGTTTTTCCCTCCTACTTTTATCCACAGTAAGTGAAAGGAAGATAACCCACAATTGAGTCCAAATGAAGGGAGTTCTCTTACTCCACAGGTGAAAAGCGCTGAGGGGTTTTGGCAGCGCGAGAGAAAGACTTCAACGTCAGTGCTGCATATATATATATATATATATATATATATATATATATATATATATATATATATATATATATATATATATATATATATATATATATATATATATATATATATATATATATATATATATATATATATATATATATATACACACACATACATACATACATACATACATACACACATACACATACACACACACACACATATGATTCTCTGTGCAGAATAAATGATTTTATTGAATTGACACATAGTTCATTTTCTGAAGCCTCTAGGCCCACACCTGATCAGGCAAACCCTTTAAAATTAACTCATTGGCAATGAAATACGGTGGGAGGAAATTACTACCATATCCTTCAGGACATACCTTGAAGCACCACACTTTAATTTATGCAATTTAAATTGATGTTACAATGAAACCTGTTGTGTGATTTGGAAGCAAGTAACAAGGAAGGGTATTTGGCACTCCAGGTCGGAAGTTATGACATTTCACACACATCTATTGTTCCATTAGTTGTCTCAGTGAAGATGGTCAGTAAAAGGGGGGGGGGCGTTTTAAGTCCCCATTGTAAGCTGCTAAGAGTAATCTAGAACTACGAGATGGTTGGCAAAAAACAAACTAACAAACAAATGTTGTACCATGCATATTAGAAGCACTCAGTATACCTCTGACCACCATTGTGAGGGAAAAACAACAAGAAGGGCAAAAACAGGGAAAGAATGGTTGAAAAGACATCATAAGCTGAATCTGGTCCAAGCGTTCTGATTTGTCATCTTGCAATACATCCTGTCCCTTTCCCCAAATTGGTATTTTCCAGATGTCCTGGACTATACGTTTCTAAATTTTGATTGCTATTCTGGGAGCTATAAAGGACTTTGTATTGTAACGTGTGGGTTGTTGTTGTGAGGGAATTGACACGCAGGAGCCATGTGCAAGACAGATCTTTATTTTAACACAGGTGACAAGCGATTCAAACGTTCCCTGCAACTGTCAGGGTATTTATACTAGCACTCAGACCAACTGTCAAAACGACCAACCAATCAGGTCGCAGCTGGTATTTGCATATTGAATATGCAACACTTTGCACTGACAAGGCTGCTATGCTTTACAGTCTATACAGTAACCTGGTGTACCTTTAACAGACCAACAAAATGAAACGCCTTATAGGAAGACGTTTAAGAAGACCAATCCAATGTGTCTAAAGCAAAAAGTTAATTTGTTTAAGCTTTGACATCTCCACTTCAGCTTCTTAAACACTATCCTAGAATTATGCTCTTTAAAAAAACATATTTGAAATATCAAGGATTGCTTCTTGTGGGGAATGGTAGCCTGGTGTTCTCTGAAATGCAGAGAGCCGCTGCAGCTTTTGAAAGGCTGATGGGAGATTTTTGGCTGGCTCTTATTTTCCTGGATCAAAGGGAGATCAATAGATTAACCACCTGTGTTTTGATTAAACTGAAAAGTCGGCTTAGCTTTTTGCAGCTAGATCCAGGAGCTGAGTTCTCGGGACCTCTGGATGTTCATCTACACTCACAGTGGAGCCATTACAAACATTGCTGCTTTGCTCTCCCTTCTCTTAATCACTTTAAGAAGTAATCAATTTCAGCTTTGTCCCTTTTGCAGCAAAGATAAGATTCCTTGGAATGAGTTAAATCTTCTTTTGAGGCTACAAAAATACAAGAGAGACTTTGGTTTATTGAACTTATTTAAGTTTTATTGGCAGAAAAATCAATTAAAAGAGAATCTACAAAAGTTTTCAATGGTTAAAGGTGATGGCCTTTATTTTTTATCCTGCTATTTTTATTTTTATTATTTTTACTTTTGATGAAAGTACTTTACACAATTCATTAGCCCTGATCGCACAGTGATTAAAATGCAGTACTGCAGCTACTTCTGCTGACTTCTGGCTGCCTGCAGTTTGGCAGTTCGAGTCTCACCAGGCTCTAAGTTGACTCAGCCTTCCATCCTTCTGAGGTCAGTAAAATGAGGACCCAATTTTTGGGGGGCATTAGGCTGACTCTGTAAACCACTTAGAGAGGACTTTAAAGCACTGTGAAGCAGTATATAAGTCTAAGTGCTATTGCTACTGCTATTACTAAATTGGTTAAAGAGAATAATCCAGCATGGAATGTTTGTTAATTATTTCTAAAGTTCTGCATAAAAAAGGTCTCAGTAAAGACACAGATGTGACTTAGATTGTGATGTTTAGTTACCATGGAGAGTGCTGTTTTTACATTTTACCAAAGACCTCAGATCATAATTCTGTGAGTTTTCTTTATAAAAGAATATCTAATCCTTTCAGATGGAGATGAAATGAAGTGTTGCTATAGAAAGAAGTTGTTGAAAATTGTAGAAAGAAATTAAAATAATATTTTTGAATAAATAAAGATATAAATTTGAAAATGGTTTGGGATACAAAAAGAGAGAGAAAATACAAAAATTTGGGGCTGAACTAAAAAGAAAAGGAGAATAAACTCTCCAGGGAATACAAGTCTCTCCCAACAAATTAAGATTTTATAGCAACAGTTATCGATGTTATCAAGAAGAGAAAGGGAAATAAAATTGAACGATGCAAAGCAAATAAATTTTGAATTTGCGAATAAATTAGGGAGGTGGTTGGCTTATAAACTGCAAAGACAAAGAAAAAAGAAAATGGTAATGAAATTACAAGTGTGACATACTATACTAATGGACAATGTTTTTACACAAAAAAACATATTTTCAATTTTATTTTAATCTGCATGAATGACATGATATTGTCTTGAAGAAAATAGATGAATATCTTGGAGAATGAAATCTACCAGGGATTACAAATGAACAAATGCAACTGATGAATGGACGTATAATGATAACAAAAGTCTCAGAAGCAATTAAAAAGAGTAAGCCAGGAAAGATGCCTGAACCAGATGAATATAGAGTTTGTATTGTAAGTGGTTTGAGGACGAACTTTTACAACCTTTACAAAGTATAATGAATTATATTCTACAGGGAGGAGGGATACCAGAGACTTGGAAAGAGGACAACATACCATTAAGAGGAGCAAAATTTGATGTCGGTAAGAAATTACAGATGAATATCATTATTGAATAATGGTTATTAGTTGTTCACAATGATTGCAGCTGAAAGATTTTTTGATAAGATTCTGAAAGATATGAATTTTAGGAGAATGGCTGAAATGGATTTTTACTTCATAGATAGCACAAAAAATCATTAACAGGGGTTTAACTAAAATATGCGAGCTTGGTGATAGGTTGGGTTTTCTTAAGAAATAAAAGATTACTGAATTTAGAAGATCATGATTTGAGATTTGGGTGGCATGGATATCTATGGTGTGATAAAACTAAGGTGAATATAGACTAAAAATTGTTATGTTAAACACAGGCTATTCTGAGAGAACGGACTAAACTGAGGTTTTACCTGAAAACATATTTATGACTTTCAGCACAAGAAATATTTTATAGATGAGAAATAAGAAGCAAACATAAATGGCTAGTCTACTGAGATGTACTTGATTTTTTTCCCCACAGAAATGTAAAATGAAATCAAGAGAAGGTCTGATAATAAAAGGATAATCTTGTCAATGGTTTTATTATGTACAATTGATGGTAAGATTTATGGTGGATAAAAACTAAAACATGTTATTGTTAAACAGTTGCTGAAATACATTATGACACAGAAGATGAACAAGTGAAAGAATGTATAATGATAAAATGAGCGAAAACTTTTTGCTATAGTAAGAGCCAAGGTGGCGCAGTGGTTAAATGCAGCACTGCAGGCTACTGCTAGATCAGCAGGTCAGCGGTTCAAATCTCACCGGCTCAGGGTTGACTCAGCCTTCCATCCTTCCGAGGTGGGTAAAATGAGGACCCAGATTGTTGGGGGCAATATGCTGACTCTCTGTAAACTGCTTAGAGAGGCCTGAAAGGCCTATGAAGCGGTATATAAGTCCACTGCTATTGCTATTGCTATTGCTATATAGATTACAAATGGACCAATGAAAAAGAATATGGTTGAAAGTTTTGAAATTTACATTATGTTCTAGACTTAAAGATAATTTTTATAAAATGACATATCATTGGTATTTGTCACCAGGGAAACTGGGGTATGTATAAATGTATTTTGAATCTTTGCTGGAAATGTGAACAACGTGAAGAGACATTTTATCATGTCTGTTGGACATTTAAAAAAAGCCTAAATATCTTGTATACAAATATATACATTAATTCAGAAGATTTTAAAAGTTAAATCACAAATGAAACCAAATGCTTTTCCTTGGATATTAATAGACAAGAAACTATTAAAAAGTTATGAAGCTTTGTTTTTATATATGACAACTGCAGCGAGATTATTATATGCTCAAAAGTGGAAAAGCTCAGAGGAATGTTGATGAAGATGATAAAACTTGCAGAGATGGCTAAATTAACGGCTTTGATCAGAGAAAAAAATGACATTTATGTTCAACTAGAAAAGATTTGTAGACTTTTTCATGAAATAGAAAAATGCACTTACAATTTGTGGTTTGATGATTAGAAAAAAATGGATAATACAAAAAATAATGGGTTTTTTTATAATCACTGATTAAAGAAAATTTTGTAATTGTACTTATAGTTGCTGAAAAGGAAATGGGAACTTTCTTCCTATTTTTTCTTTACAATTCATTCCATATTTTTGCTTTTTTCTTTTCTTTCTTTTAACTGCCTCTGTTTTTTATTTGTGCTGTAAAACTTGAATAAGAAATATAAGAAATGAAAAACATCTTTGAAATGTCACCAGCAGAAATATTTGTATTTTTACAAAATAACAAAAATAAAGAATAGTAATTCAACAGAAAAATATCTCTTCTTTTGCAAAATCACTAGCAAAAGTTGAAAAAAGTTAGTTCAGTCATCCACATGTACTGAACAATAACTCCTAATGTTCCCATGCTGCCTGATGGTAATGGGAGTTGATCAAATATATAATTGCAACAGATTGTACTACCGTCTTTCCCCGAAAATAAGACAGGGTTTTATTTTCTTTTGACCCCCGGAATAAGCACTTGGCCTTATTTTCGGGGAGGTCTTGTTATTTTTGAGATGCAGGGGGCGACAAGCATGGTCACCTTATGACTGCTGCTGTGTTGCAATATTTTCAGGGAGGGCTTATTTTAGTGCATGCGCTTATTATCCAGGGAGGTCTTATTTTGGGGAAAACAGGGTAGAACATTAGAAGGTGCCTCTTCTGAGAAACTGGCCACCTTGTAATTATTAAAATTAGTCTATTTTAGAAGAAAGAAAATTTGAATTGTATCTCAGATGTTGGCTTCATCAAGGATGATGATGCATTATTTGTAGACAAAACAGTTCTAAAATAGAAACAAATGGGCTTGTTAACCTGTAGGAGCTTCTGCAGGAGATTCACTTTACAGTTTTTATTTTGGGTGTATTTTTCCACTTATGCTGATCATTAATAATTCTGTCCACTGTTTGAACTAGCATCACTAATAAAGTCTGCCATTTCTGAATCAGGATCGAAGGCACGCTATCCAATTATCCTTCAATTGCTCACTTTTCTCTCTACTATGTTGCTTTTTAAAATGTGGTTATTTCAAATCAGCAGTGATTAAAATAAAGAATAATTAGGCACTTTTTTCTTATTTTTATTTTCCACCTTGTAGTAGCCTTTCTATTCAGAATGAAAGATGAAGAAATCATGTTTTAAAAAATGCCACACTCTCAGGTCCTGATGCTCAGATCATGCCAAAAATTCTTGGTGCAATGAACTCACCTCTTTGGGGACTGGCAACCTTTGCAGTGGGTTAAGATTCATCATGGGAACTGCATGAGTTGGCAGCTGAGTTTCAGGTATTTCTGGCACCATGTTCTGCTCCTGCTTCACCATGATGGAACATAGCTTGTGCTGGAGTGTCCACATACCATTTTCTAATTCTAAGAAAAGAAGCACATCACAGTCAAGTCATATTAGTGCTGTATATGAGAAGCACTGCACCATATAATGAGGTGTATTCTCTTCCACGACAGAAGTAAACGTGAAGGAACAAGCAGGGGTGGGCTTCTGAAGGTTCGCAGAGGGTTTGGGAGAACCTCTAGCTAAGATTCTGTACAGTTCAGAGAACCCCCAAATCTCACTCCTGGCTGACCCTGCCCACCCTGCCCCTCCCCTCCCAGGAGTTCCCACACACATGCAGGTAAGTACAGGGCGTTTATGCCCTTGGGGAGGGAGAAAAACAGGCGCATGCAGAGGGCGAAAAACAGGCCCACCGGAAGTTTGGGAAGGCCAGAAATAGGCTTGTTTTTGGCCTCCAGAGGGCCTGTGGAGCTTGGGGAGGCTGTTTTCAGCCTACTGGAGGCTCGAGGAAAGCCCCCAGAGTCCGGGGAGGGCAAAAAGGACCTCCCCGCCGTGGTGCAGGAGGCCAAACTAGGCCATGCCCACCATGGCCACGCCGACTCAGCAACTGAGCAGAGAACCCCTTGCTAAAATTTTTGAAGCCCTCTCCTAGGAACAAGGATTTTAGAGCTAGGAAGCAAAACCATAAGATTTTCTTTGTTTCAGAATAAAAAATATATTCTATTAAACTCTAGTATATGGATATGCTACACTTTACAGGCCAAAGGCTACATTAAAGCCTTGCCCAGAACATCCCGGTCACTTTAGGCATTGTGCTTCAATTTTAAACAATTTTAGAGGTTTTTAAAAAAAGAAATGGAAAAATTCTGCAAGATCACCAAATTTTAGGTGATTTGGTGACATTTCAGGTGAAGCTGGTGAGACTTCACCAGCCTCACCTGAAATGTCACAAGACCTCAAATAAGAGCTTGATTAAATCCAACCCCATTTTGACAATATTTAAACATTTAAAGAGGCTGATATCACACAAGATGGTTGATCTCTCCTATATGAATTTCTCTGTCAGGGTAGTCTGTCCTATATTGGCTTATGAAACAAGTATGTTTGTAGGTTGACTCAAGAAGTTTCTTTAAAACAAGGATGGACAATATTTTCTCAGTTAGACCCAGCAGGTTTAACTTTTTAATCCCTCCCTCTCCCCCACGATTCTAGAAAGCCAGGGTGAGGTATTAAGGGTGGAAATAATAACATTTGACTTTTGAGAAGTATTTTGCTCTCAACACATCCTTATTGTCCTATTTTAAATCCCAAGCAGTTCCACAGAAATGTGTTCATTTTGCTTCCAAACTTCAGCAGTAACAGTTCAGTCTGTTTTTAGCACTTTGGGAGTTTAAGGGCAGGAATGTGAACATTTCATTCTTTCAAGGATTTCTGGTCCTGTTTTCATTCTTATGTTAAATTGAATGTGCACTGCTCCAATTCAGTCATTTTTGCCATCAACTTAGGTTGCATGGTCTCAGTGTATTCTAGGACTACAAAAGGAATATGTGAACAGATTCCTATAGGTTTGAGGTGTTTACCACTGCATTAAGCGAGAAAAAGTTTAATGTCGCTATCAACCTGGAAATACTTTCCTCAAAAGAGTAGAAATCCATACAGCAACTCTTATGCTGTTAGAGAAAGCTCTCTTTTGTTATCTCTCCTTCATTCTGCCCTTTCCCAGATTTCTCAATCTCCATTCTTCTGTGCTGTATCTCACAGCCATGATGTTCTTGTCATGTTCTAAAAAATTGCATTCCACTATGAAGCAGCTGGCATGATGCTTCTAAAAGATGCAAGGCACTTTCTGTCTCTAGTTTTACTGGTAGCTTCTACCTCCCTAGTCAACTCTTTGGCTTAGAAATGGAAGGATTTGGGAAGATTTTGTACTAAGCACAGGACCATGGAGAAAAATGAGTAAGGAGCATTTACATTAAGATCTAGAAAACTTTATAATAGAATGAGGAAATACTCATAATTAGCACCTGGGTATATAAACAGCACACTGCATCATTTTCATTGCAAATAGCCATATTTACAGAATGTTAGATGTGAAGGAAAACCAAGAGCAGGAACAGGAGGAGGATGAATAATAGCAGTAGACTTAGCAGTAGACTTGAAGAGGAGGAGGAGGAATAGAATGGAATGGAATATCTATTCATAGAACTTGTAACTTTCTATGAACACTAGTGCCCCAATGCTCCTTTTCCAGCTGTCTTACCTAAAATATATCTCTTCTAGATATTGAGGGGGTTTGGAGAGTAAATGTCCTCCCTCATCTGAGGTGAGATAGTTCAGTAACAGCTCTACAAGGAAGAAGGATATTTCTCTGGAGCAGAACCAAACAAGAATGACCTATGAAAAAATTGTAGTGCTTTCACCCCTTCTCTTCTTGATGTCTGGCAGCACTCAGCCAGGATAATCCCTGACCACTGTGGGGAAACTTATTCCCTGCTTTTATGGTTTTCTAGCTTTTTTTTTTTTGAAAAGAAAGGCCTTTCTTCTCTTGTATATACTGAATCTGTGCCATTTCCTTTTCGGGCTGACGGTTGTCCTTCAACCACTCGGACACCCACAGGGTCCCACAAATAACAGGATCCTCTGCTAGGATTGCTCTAAAAATATCCTGTCATCATGAATCATCCCAAAATGAATTGTTTTAAAAATAGGTTTTGAAATGACTGTGCTTCTCCATCTCCTGCAGACAAATCTGCTGGTAGCAAAGAAGCCTACTTAGGCCTCTACATGTGCCAATAAGCATTAACTATAAGCAGTAGCTTTCATTCGGTCTATACCCAAAACAGAAGTATCAGGGAAGGTGCTGATTTCCTTGCATCCGCACCCAACAATCTCAGGGTCCCTCTCAGAGGCTGCCCAGAGCTTGGCAGTGGGGGAAAAAAGAGTAAGTTGACATATTTTATTTAACTTTCTTTTTCAGTGTGAGTATTACAGAGCTTTTCAGGGCACAAAATAGTCATTTAAGCCTTAGTACATGGAGCTTAGGGGATGCAGTGGCTCAGTGGCTAAGACAGTGAGCTTGTCAATCAGAAGGTCGGCAGTTCAGCGGTTCGAATCTCTAGCTCCGTGTAATGGGGTGAGCTCTGGTTATTTGTCCCAGCTTCTGCCAACCTAACAGTTCGAAAGCATGTAAAAATGCAAGTAAAAAAATAGGGATCACTTTGGTGGGAAGGTAACAGTGCTCCGTGCATCTTTGGCATTTAGTCAGGCCAGCTACATGACCATGGAGACATCTTCAGACAGTGCTGGCTCTTTGGCTTAGAAACAGAGATGAGCACCACACCTAGAAAAAACTAGCATGCAATACAATACAATACAATACAATAGCAGAGTTGGAAGGGACCTTGGAGGTCTTCTACTCCAACCCCCTGCCTAGGCAGGAAACCCTATACCGTTTCAGACAAATGGCTATCCAACACCTTCGTAAAGACTTCCAGTGTTGGGGCATTCACAACTTCTGGAGGCAAGCTGTTCCACTGATTAATTGTTCTAACTGTCAGGAAATTTCTCCTCAGTTCTAAGTTGCTTCTCTCCTTGATTAGTTTCCACCCATTGCTTCTTGTTCTATCCTCAGGTGCCTTGGAAAATAGTTTGACTCCCTCTTCTTTGTGGCAGAGATATTGGAACACTGCTATCATGTCTCCCCTAGTCCTTCTTTCTATTAAACTAGACATATTCAGTTCCTGCAACCGTTCTTCATATGTTTTAGTCTCCAGTTCCCTAATCATCTTTGTTGCTCTTCTCTGCACTATTTCTAGAGTCTCCACATCTTTTCTACATCGTGGTGACCAAAACTGAATGCAGTATTCTAAGTGTGGCCTTACCAAGGCATTATAAAGTGGTATTAACACTTCACACCAAGTTTCTGTAATGGCAACAATATCGTATCTGCCCTCTTTTACTTGAATTTCTAATTCGCCCTGTTTATTCCTCATACTCTGTCCATTGGTGTATAGACATTTGAGTCCATTTTGATTGACCCTGTGTTTACTGTCTACATAACCTGTGTTATGGCTGACTGCCCCTATTTTCTTGCCACTTGTATGATTCATGCACATGGTATGGCATTCACTACTAAATGCTTGGTTTTGCTTGACAGCGGGAGTGATAATCTTACCCGCACAAACATCTGTGTTACATGCACTGATAACCCTATGAATTTTAGATTGCTGGGGACAGAAATGTTCTGTATCAATTAATTCTCTGTCCCCGCTGTGTGGGGAAACCTTTACTTTTACATGGAGCTCAGTTTTATCTAATGGAGCGGGTCTGAGGTTGAGGCTTAGACTACTGGGTTGGGAAGTACTCAAAATTCAAGGCGATAGGCTGGCCTGAAGGACACAGCTCAGGAGTCAAATAAGTTCCACCAACTTACCCACTCCCCTGTGTCACAAGGTCAGACAGAAAAATGACTCCCACCCCCTAAGGTCAATCTTGGAAAGCTGAGGAGAAAAGGGAAGGAAATAAAATATTTCCATTTTTATCACACATGAAATTGTTTTCAGTGCTTGTGTGCTTGTAAATTGAATTACACTGGCCATCCAATTTTCAGCATAAGAGCAAGATTGATTGTAGACAAACACATCAGAATATAGCTATAGGCCAAGTGGACAGGGTCAATGCATTCCAAGCCAGCAATCCTTAAGCCTGAACCTGCATGGATATGACTACGGTCCAAATTTCTTCTGTTCACAAATTAGAAGAGATACATGGGAGAGGAAACAGAGGACAGAACTGGGGAAAGAAATTACAAGACCAGGAGACTCCTCAAGAATACATTCAGATAAGAAGTTCTCCATCCCTGGTTTAAAGGGAAGAGAAGAAAAAATAATATTTTTTTGTCAGCAAGAATGATAAATTATCAGATTCATAAGCAGTAGGAATAATAACAACAGAAGAGAAGAGAAAGAACGGAAGAAAATCAGAAATACAAAGACCTGCAAATAGAAGTAGAATGATTGTATTAAAGAAAGCAAAGTTAGTAACAATAATAATAGGCTCCTTGGGTACAATCCCAAAACATCTGGAGCACTACTTGAATATCACTGGCATTCAAAATCACCACTACCAATTGCAAAAGGCAATTTAGTTGGAAAAGCTTACATTCCACAATGATACCTTTAACACCATCGAACCGCATCTGCTATCCCAGGTCCTTGGGAAGGACTCCCTAGGTGGGTAAAAATGCCAATTCCAGTCTAAACATTTGGTTGAATGTGCATTGAACCATAACAATAACCTCCATAAGTAAATTGCTCCGTTCATATATAAATGTTATTATCATAAAAATTATTTCTTGCATTTAAATAAAATTTAGGTAGCTGCAAATGATATCTATTATTTTTGTTCCTAGTTTCTGATTACAATGAAGAACTCCTAACTAACCTTTTATTAATATGGAGCACTTCTGCCACCGCAGGAACTTGCAGCTATGATTACGACTATCGATAAAAATGCCTGATTGCACCTTTTCTAGTCACTGTAATTTTACCACCAGAGCTTTTAAATGCTGAAGGAATGGTGGCTTTGTTGCAGAATTTTTTCCTGTCATGGCAAATACTGTGACTTATATATTCATTTAGCAAAAGACCAAATGAATCTACACAGCAAGATATATTGAGAATGTGAATGCATGAAGAGAATACTAGCAATTTCTCTTTACTAGAGGATGAGGCTAAGTAGATTTTTGTTGCTCTAGGACTTGTGATCGCTCACCTGGCTCATAGTTTTGTGTGGGGGACAATCGTAGGTCAGTTTCAAGCTCTTCAGAGATGGAGGAATGGAAACAGTGGATAGAGGGAACCAGAAACAAATCAAAATTAGTCCCCCTAAGGGAACTAATTTATTTAGCATTGTTCAGAAAAAAAAACCTCTTTGGCAAAGAACACTGCTTTAAAAATATGTACAGTAATGTTGTGTGAATAATGAGAAATAGTGAGAGATCAGTTTTCTGGACAATATCCAGGACTTAAATAATCAGTTATATTAAATGACTGTAAGACAGTAAGCATTCTCCTCTCTTAAAACAGTGGGTTATTGGCTCTCTGCTGTGACTCATGAGGCCAAACTCCATGTTTTGTCTGTTTTAGAAGATCCTGAGGAGAAATTAAAGGTCAACTCTATTTTTTTTTATATCACAGCTTTGTTTTATTTTGAAGAACCCTTTATTTCAATTTCCTCCATTATTGCTGCTTTCAACAAAGGAGACTTGAAAAAGGTGATGTTTAGTTTCTAATTTCAGCTTGTTCACATGTGTATCACAGTCCTGTGAATGTTTCTTCAAGGGTAGGTTTTACCGTATTCAGTTGGACTCACTTCCTAAGAAACATATTTAAACAGTGTAGTTTTATTTCATTATTCCCTCCCCCCTCCCCAAGCTGTTTCTTGAACTATCCCTTATTTGGTTTAAGCACAATCACTGCCTTCCCCAGATAAGCTTATGAGGCTTCCTGATTATAAATTCCAAAGAGAGAGAATGTGGCAGGCAGATAAAATCTATATATGTTTCCGGTTTGGCTTGACTCTTTTTCTATTTCCAATAGCTAGCTGAATAATGTCAGCTGTCTTATCATTCGATGATTCAAATCAGTTAAAAATGGGTTAGATTAATTGGCTGGAACCAACTTTAACTCTGGGCCCCTTTTAACGACACAGGAAACAGGGGCAGTTTGCTAGCAGCAGATCGTCTGCTTTCAAGAGAAACAGCTGTTTGGAAGAGACACAGATTGGACCTGCTTGTGACAGTATCTATCACATCAGCAGAGGATACGGTGCAGTTTAGGCATATGCTTCTGGATCCAGCTTTCTACTCACCACTAGCATTGTCCTCTGTCTTGACAGGCATAAGAGGGCTCTGTGGAGCAGAGTCTCCACTCAGGGAGTAGCTGTGTTCTGCCTGGATGCCAGGAGTGGGAGGATCCAGATCCATGTCCAGCAAAGGGTTTTTTTCCACCAGCATGGGGTCATCAAAGAAGCTGTTGAACAGTTCATTGGAAAAGTCCTCCATGTTCTCAGAGAAGTGGTCAAAGCTCTCGGAGAAATGCTGGGAAAGGAAAGAAAAGTGTGAACTGCATCATCTCCATGAGAGACTAGAGGGCCTTCTACTGAAATGCATCCCAGGCCAGATACACTGGAAGCCAAATCATTTGGATCAGAAATAACTATATCCATCTTTTATTGTTTCTGTTTTCACAGCTTCAGAAGAAGCTAACCAGCCAAAATCCACAATGAAATACATGCCTGCCCATTTTCTTCACCTTAATTTAATACATTTTATTCTCTCTGCATTCTGTCTTTTCCTACAACAAGCTATTGAAATGCATTGATTGGAACATCAGAATTACAGGTTTGAAGCACATTACTTTCTTCTTACTTTGAAGCCTTCTAAACATATTTCTTTATGACTCTCTCTTCATCTCCACTAGTGTGTTCATTTTTCAAACTATCAAAGCATCTTTATCGGGTTTCTGTGCAGTGATGATGATCAAAGGCATACATACCTAAATTATTTTTTATAAAAAGCAACTGAGGTATTGTGATGTTCTCATAAATAACTGTGAAATTAAGTTGTTATATAAACCTTCTCATAGTTTGAGGATGGAACATTATTTATCATGAAAAGAGATTTTATGGAATACTATAAAACATATCCTTCCAGTGGCTTTTCTTCTATACAGCATATCCGTTTGTGGAAAGTTTTGCCATATAATACTGTGGAGAAACCTTGGCAGAAACTCATGTACCATGGTACTGATATTTATTCAAAATACTGTTCAGTATTAATACAATGCAAAGGTTTGTTTCATAATGTAATCCAATTCTATGTATCCTCTGTGCAGAGCATTGTAACTTTAGAAGCAGACTGAACGGTAAAGAGTCATTCATGAGCATCTTATCATATATGTTTACAATGAAAGCACGGGCCACAAGTCACAGTAAAGATGTGATACTTGTAGAAGACATAAGAAGTCATACCTTTGCTTCAAATCATACTTTACAAAAAAGTCCATCCATTTCATGCATATCGCTATAGCTATATAGCAGTGTTTTTCAACCACTGTGCCGTGGCACACTAGTGTGCCGTGACATAGTGTAAGGTGTGCCGTGGGAGAATTACTTTATATATAGTCAATATAGGCACAGAGTTAAATTTTTTTAACATTTTCTAATGGTGGTGTGCCTCGTGATTTTTTTCATGAAAAAAGTGTGCCTTTGCACAAAAAAGGTTGAAAAACACTGCTATATAGGACTGCAACTGTTGTACAATTCCATTTAAACTCAGTGAGTCCAGATTTATTTTCTTTTCATTTTATACTGTTTGCTTTTTACACACACACAAATCTATTGCATGTTTATTTTCACAGGTAAGTAAGAATTAAATTTAATTATAAATTATGTAATATGAAAATATTTTAAAAATCAGACTAGACACACCCACTACTAGAAGTTACATTACTGCTTGGATGAAATACACATTCATCTTCACCATAAGAGTCTTTGAAGAAGTTGACATAGAAGTTTAACAGAGAATGTCTATGGAGATTCTGATGTCAGGGTTCCAAGTAACACCCTAACGAAAGAAGACTCTGAGACTTGAGTTTCCTCAAAGTTCCATTTTATTAGAGATGTCATATTGGCACATCTAGGAAAACCCAAATCTGAAAGCTTCCAGGTTTTCCCCACCCAAAAGAAAGTTCAAGTCCCAACCCAGCATCCACATGTCCATCACATGATCCAATCAGGTACTATCCTAACCAGGAGATGCCTCCCAGTCGCCTCATCGCAGCTGCAGGGCCAGTTAACCTTGAATTTCTGAGAAAGAATGTCATTATGGCTACATATCATCCACACTCTGTAAAAATTCCTCCTCTCATTTTCCCACAGTAGCAAATATGGCAGGCCGAAAGTCCAAAAAGTAAAATATGGCTTCCAGGTCTGACATTTCAATCATCCAGGTCATGGTTGTCCCAAAGGTGCTTTTCCAAAAGCTAACCAAACTGTATTGGTTTTTTCCTTGAAAACATTTTGCTTCTCATCCAAGAAGCTTCTTCAGTTTAAAAGAGAATACAGGAAAAGAAATAAATATTACCAGCTGAATGGGAAGGGGACTATATTGAGAGGACCAAATTACAAGGAAAGAAAACTACTAGTGTAATTTAAGCCCCTCCCCACAATTTTCCTTGTAGGGAGGAATAATCTGCCGCCTAAACACATTTTTCTGTATCATGTTCCTTGTATCTGAAAATGGTATTCCAGACCATTCTGTGTGAGTGATGTTTATTGCAGGACACATACTATAAACATTTCTTTCAGCACTTAGCAGTTATGGAGATGATCGTTCAAAAGTTGCTTTGTCATCTTCCTTAGTTTTCTCCCCCAAATATCTCACCAGGATATATTTCTTAATATTTTGCTATTTAAAATATGTTACCGTTATCTCTTCACACAGTGACTAAGTTCTTCCTCACGTTCTGTTGAAAATTGGGTTCCACCACAAAACCGCGATAGACAATTGCACGCTCAACAAAAGCGCGTACGTGACGTCATCACAGTGCGACGAAAACATCGCGCTGTGAGCGGTAAATTTAAAATTAAAGCGAAAACCTTACCCTAACCCCCCCAAATCTAACCCTAAACCTAACCCTAAACCTAACCCTTAACCTAACCCTAAACCTAACCCTAACCCTTAACCTAACGCTAAACCTAACGGTAACCCTTAACCTAACGCTAAACCTAACCCTAACCCTAAACCTAACCCTTACCTTTATGTGAATTGGCTTGCTTTAATTTTATTTTAATTTTATTTATTTTTTAATTTTTTTCGTCGCGCTGCTGATGACGTCAGGTACGCACTTTCGTCGAGCGCGGTTTTGTTGACCGCGGTTTTGACAGGTCACGGAAAATTGTACCCCTTCCTATTTTGCTCAGCTTTCATGTAAGAAACAGCAACACTATATCCAAATACAATATCCAAAATCAATCCATCCATTAAACTTTAAATAATGCAAAACTTGAGGAACTTAAAAACAAATACTATATGTTACAAATAGGGTCACAGAAATATCAAGAAGCCACCTCTGGATCAGAGGTGGTATTCAGCTGGTTCTGACCAGTTCTGAAGAACCAGTAGTGGAAATTTTGAGTAGTTCGAAAAAACAGTAAATACCACCTCTGACTGGCCTCACCCCCATCTATTCTCTGCCTCCTGAGTCCCAGCTGATCGGGAGGAAATGGGGATTTTTCAGTAACCTTTCCCTGGAGAGGGGAGAGAATGGAGATTTTACAGTATCCTTCCCCTGCCATGCCCACCAAGCCATGCCCACAGAACCCCACCACTGGATTACCCCCATACCCACTTGCACTGCATTACTCTAGTTCTGTATAATCTGCAGCATCAAATCTAAGATTGGGAAAGGCCTAGGTTCATTTAACCCAATATTGTCTATACCAGTAGTTTTCAACCTTTTCTTCATCACAGACTCCCTATAAATACCTTTTGTTGCCATGGATCCCCATAACTTAACACAATATTTTAATCATAACATTTCTTCAAGTCATCGCAGACCCTCTGTGATGACATCATGTCGCCTGGGGGCTGCAGACCACAGGTTAAGAACCATTGGTTTATACTAACCAAGCCAGCAGTGTGTGGCGGCAGTCAAAAAAGCCAATGCAATCCTAAATTGCATTAACAGAGGGATACAATCAAGATCAAGTGAGGTACTAATACCAGTCTATAAAGCCTTAGTAAGACCACACCTAGAGTACTGCATCCAGTTTTGGTCACCACACTGTAAAAAAGATGTTGAGACTTTAGAAAAAAAAGTGCAGAGAAGAGCAATCATGATGATTAGGGGAATGGAGACTAAAACATATGAAGAATAGTTACAGGAACGGGGCATGGCTAGTTTAGTGAAGAGAAGGACCAGGGGAGACATGATAGCATTGTTCCAATAGTTGAGGGGCTGCCATAGAGAGGAAGGGGTCAAGCTATTTTCAAAGGCACCCAAAGGCCGGACAAGGAATAATGGATGGAAATTGATCAAGGAGAGATTCAACCTAGAAATAAGGAGACATTTTCTGACAATAAGAACAATCAACCAATGGAACAGCTTGCCTTTGTAAGTTGTAGGAGCTTCATCACTGGAGGCTTTCAAGGAGAGATGGGACTGCCATTTGTCAGAAATGGTGTAGGGTCTCCTGCTTGAGTGGGGGGCTGGATTAGATGACCTACAAGGTCTCTTCCAACTCTTTTAATCTGATAATCTGACAAAGCAATAGTTCTTCACACTTCATATCACAGATCACGTCCAATATCTAGAAATTTGTGTTATATGCCAAAAAGTAACTGTATTCTTATACCATACATATCCAAGTCATGTAAATAGATGTTCACTCAGCATGACTATCTTTTTTCACAATTTAGGATGAAATACAAACCAAGCCTGTCCATTCCATTTACAGGTCAAAGTATTGGCCTAACCCAGAAAATGATTTAAATTGGTAATCTGATGGGCTCAATGAAGTCATTCTTTTCTGTAGCAGTGGATAACCTTGGAATTCGCTAGTGATGAAATCTTGCAAGCTGTATGCTGAATTAGCAAGATACCTCAGATGCTCTAGATGTCATTCAACAACTGCATATTTATTTCAGATTTACTGTGCAAAAATATATAATTATTTTGATTTGGTATTTAGAAAGGGAAAGTTGGTGTTAGAAAAGGAAATGCTTTAGATGATGACATAAAATGGTCATAAGTGACAAATGGAAGGTCAAAGAAGGCTAATTAATCTTCATGCTGCAATACAGTATTCAAACTTTTTATTAAGCTGATTTTTAAAAAAATCCATGGCCATAAAAAACTAGTAACACTGGGCTATAATGTATATAAAACTTTAAAAAACAATACTCTTTTTTTCAAAATTTCCTGACAGATTACAAGAAAGCGTTTCTGTGCAAAATGTAAGAAGTCAGAAACTTCAGCTTCAACCCTTCTGAGATTAAGCGTAATTGTTTTAATTTATTCATTCTTGAGCTTTGACAGCTGGTTAACTGACTTCAAGCCAGCCATCCTCTCTCAACCCAATCTGTCCCACAAGGCTATTTTTAGAAGGAGTGGAGAAAGGAATGTTGTGTACAGTGCCTTGAGATCCTGGAGAAAAGGCAGGATGTAAATCTGACTAATTTACTAAATGTTTACATAAGAACAGTATATACATAGTTAGATTCACATATTGTCTGAAGTTAAGATTGCCTCAAATGAGTTGTAATAGCTGGATACACGCATTAGTCTAGAGCAGGGCTGTCAAATTTGTGGCCTGTGGACTGGATGCGTCATGCACTGGCCACGCCCACACCCGCTTTAGCGAAGGAGGAAAATAGTCACGATACGTCATATGATGCCACTGTGATGACACGAGTTTGACACCCCTGTACTTCTTCTTCTTCCTCTTGTCCCATAACCGTCATCAGACATCGGCGATCATGTTGGCAATCCTATTTTTATCAATAAATTTTATCAAAAGATGACCTCTGTACTAGAGGATAGAATGTGTCTTGGAAACCCAATGGCTGAATTAAGTTAAAACCAAAACAAAATCCATTGCATCTAACAGCCAGTTATTTGCTCAGAAGCAGGAATGCTAATAATATTATGCCTAAATTCTACTCAAACCTAATGTGGTTGTTTAAAAAATATGTTTCTTGTATTACAATGATATTGCCTGCCTTTATAAAGGTAGCATCTTCAAGGAAAATATGGGTATGAGTAAATATTTAAAGTGGTGGTTTATATAAAATGCCAACAAGAAAAAAAGTGTAGTAGTATCCTTCTGCTGCTCTGATCTTACTTTCCTTCAGCAACGCTGGTTCTTTGCTTTATCCCAGGGTGCCAAAATCCCTTCTCAGTCTTGCCAAGAAAAAGACAGAGGGAGGAGATGACCTGAACACCCCGGATACAGCCAAGCGTAAGTTCCTGTTCCAACACAAAGATCTGTTTGTTTTATTCAAAGATAATATCATTGTGTAAATAAATGCCAGGCAATAAGGATGTAGTAGTACAGGTGAATAGGACCGGTATCAATGCCATTTACCAGATGTCAGTCATAAGCTTTGTTCTTAAAAGGATAAAGGGAGTTCAGTTAAAAGAAGGCTCTAATTTAATATATACTCAGTCAATAGAACTATGACAGAAACCTCAGCATGGAATTATTGGTGCTTTCAACTGCATCTCAGTTGTCGGCATTGTGAAATGTTTCAAAATGCACACGAGAGGTATACACACAATTATTAAAACAGACTGAATAGCTATAAAACTCAAATGAAACTATACAGAACCTTTAGGTTGCTCAAAGAAATTATTTCTAGGATGCTTACAAAGAAGGCAACATCTAATATCAATGTTCAATCATGTTCAGTTAGTGCTTCTGAACATCAATTGCCCAAATTTGTAAGATAAACTCACCATTCTACTAACACAGTTGCTCACGTTTTTATCTGTGTTTCAGAGGTTATACATCTGATACAAGGTAGTGAATTGAACCTGGGCATTTTGTAAAAGTTAATCTCTAATAGTTAATCCTGGTTTACTAAACATGATGTCATGAAAGTTGGAGAAGAGATCAAATGAAAATCTAAAAAGAAAACAAAAATGAGAACATTTGGATTTGCTAACACTCTTTAAAATATTTTATTTACATTTCAGCATCTTTCTATTTAGCTGGATCAGGAGCTCAAAAACCTGATTTGCAGATTTAAAGATAATTCAGTGATGAATTAAAGGATTTGGCCAGATAATCTGGACAGCTGTCTTGAAAAAGGTGGTCTTGTGAACTGGGAGAAAGGTCCAGTGGCAGTTCCAATATCACATATTTGCTGAGAATGATACGAAATGAAGTCCAAGACAATATTAAACATTATCTTGGGAAAGACTGCTGTATGCATTCTTTGCCTATATTTAATGAGGCAAACTGTGGGAGAATAATGTTTCTTGTATTTAGCAATGTAAAATATTTACTTCCATGGTGTATTGTGCATGGCTAAATCTGGAAAGATAGGCTGAAAATCTCTACAACATCTTCATCAACCTTTTATGTTACTGCCTTCTGTTATCTCTAGCCTACATGGTTGTTATAGGACTGGCTGAAATGATAAGAACTGTAGTCCAATCATATGGAAGATGCTACCCGGGTCGGACACAACTTTGCAACTAACGACGATGAGGTAACCCTATGTCTGGACTGTACTATTCCATATACAAAATTCAGATGCCAGAAAGATGTCCCAATTTTTCATATACACTATTCCTTTTTCTAGTATTTCAGTAGGGAAAAGTTCCAACACTGGCATATTCACTATTTTATGTGAATGGCACTAAATTCTATGAAAGAATGCTATACAGTAAAATACACACCTTTTGTCTTTAAGCCAAAACAATATTGGCCCCAAATTAATGGCTTATTGAGGTACAGCCTAAATACTTCTCAGCTACCACCTATTTGTTGCTAGGACTAACACTTGCTGAGCCATTCAAAATTAATTTCCATAATTACATAATATGATCCCTCCTGAAGCTGCCTTTTCACGGTAGGACAAACCTAGGGTATATACATAAGACAAATATGGGCACTAGTGATGATACACTAAAAGAGCCGAGGTGGCGCAGTGGTTAAATGCAGCACTGCAGGCTACTTCAGCTGACTGCAGTTCTGCAGTTCGGCTGTTCAAATCTCACCGGCTCAGGGTTGACTCAGCCTTCCATCCTTCCGAGGTGGTCAAATGAGGACCCGAATTGTTGTTGGGGGCAATATGCTGACTCTGTAAACCGCTTAGAGAGGGCTGAAAGCCCTATGAAGCAGTATATAAGTCTAACTGCTATTGCTATTGCTAATTGATGCTGGAAGGTAATAACATTAAATCTGTAACTTCTTGAATGAGTGCTTCACAGAAGAAGACAAAATTTGTTATCTCTTGTCTTGTCTCTTTACTGGCAGAACCAGGTCAAATAGGCTTAAGTTATAGAAGAATAAATTTAACTGAATATTAAGGAGGAATTCTTGACAGGGAGCAGAGTGAAACCAAGAACCTAACAAATATGAAATGCCCTCAGGAGAGGTCTTGAAAATGTACCATCAGGCTTGAAATTTTAGGCCTGGATAACCTTGAACTACGCCATCTACGTTCTGACCTAAACTTAGTATACAAGATTATCTGCCATAACGTCCTACCTGTTAATGACTGCATTTACTTCAACCGTAATAACACAAGGGTTATCAACAGATGCAAACTAAATGTAATCCACTCTAATCTTGATTGTAGGAAAAACGATTTCAGCAATAGAGTAGTAAATGTGTGGAACCCTCTATCTAATCCTGTTGTTAGTTCCTCTAACTCCCATACCTTTTTACCTTAAACTGTCTACTGTGGACCTTACGTGTTTCTTAAGAGGTCCCTAAGGGGGCATGCATAAGCGCACCAGCGTGCCTACTGTCCCCATTTATATGTACTCATTTTATGTGTTTATGGCTATGTTTTGCTTATTTATATCCATTTATTTGTGCCATTTTTTCATATGTCCATGTCTATAACTATGCTGATACTTGTTTCCTTGTACTTGTTGACTACCAATAATAACAACAATAATAATAATAATAATTAAAAAAAATAATGTAGGCTGGACAGCTATAAATTGGAATATTCTTCCTTTAGATTTCCTGCATGAAAAAAATGCTAAGGCTTGCGACTATCCAAGATTCAAAGAGTCTATGTTGTTATGTCTCATGATGCATCACCTTCCTCAACTATGCCTTTTCCTTTTATCTGTGACCAAGTCCTCATTTACCAGATTAGTACTAAAACCACATATTGAAATAGTTTCTTCCTGGGTCCCACTCCAACAAGTAGTTTGCTCACTTATTGCAGTTTATGCTCTGAGATAAGGCATAATTATGGTAATTGCTGAAGATGGTATAAGGAGTAGAAACTCTTGAAGGGGAAAAAAACCACTCCTTGCACACTTCAAATTTGCACATTCCATTTAATTTCAGACAAGGCAACAGATGCAGGGGTGAATCACAGTTTACATGGAGTAAACATGGAGTGGGTGAATCAAGATTGAAAAGAGTTAAAAGCTATTAGGGACACCCTCTAATGAGATCAGAGGTCCCCAGTTTGCCTTTTTTCAAGCTTGTTATTTCCAGTGGGTGGAGTTCATATTTCCATACAAAACCATTATGACCTGTCAGTGACCCAAAATAATCAGCAAGTGTGTGAATCTAAAGCAGTCTGGAATTTAGTAGCTTCAATAGCATTCCCCTCTTTATTATTCCTTATATCACTTTCCAAATATATCAGACTGCAACCTATATTTTTCCAACTCCCAAAGATAGTAAGATGGGAGAGGAGTTGCAGCCCAAACTTTTGCAAGGACTCAGGTTGGAAAAGGATGATCTACTGGAAAAGAAAATATGTTTATTAAGCTGGCAGCCTAAAAGCTTTTGGAAAGAGGATACTATACAGAATCTTCTCTGTGGTTTGAAAATGCATTTTATGCAAAGACATTATGCTAATTTACTGTATAAACGTGGTATCTAGTAGTTCTGCTTCATTACTGCTTAGGCAAATTTCCTAAATTTAAACCAGGAATTGCACATTCTGGCCTCAGATGTGGCCAAGCTACAACTTCCAGCATCCCTCAGTATTCACCATTTAAATGTGTTTCATCACATTTTTGTTTCAATTGATAACATGTTTTTTTTAATGTTTGAATCCATATGCAATAGCAATAGCAATAGCAGTTAGACTTATATACCGCTTCATAGGGCTTTCAGCCCTCTCTAAGCGGTTTACAGAGTCAGCATATCGCCCCCAACAACAATCCGGGTCCTCATTTTACCCACCTCGGAAGGATGGAAGGCTGAGTCAACCCTGAGCCGGTGAGATTTGAACAGCCGAACTGCAGAACTGCAATCAGCTGAAGTAGCCTGCAGTGCTGCATTTAACCACTGCGCCACCTCAGCTCTTGCATTTTTGTGCTAGTTTCTCCTAATGTGCAAGGGGCTATTATTATTATTTTTCTTTAGATGCACACTTTTTGCCAGCAATTCTTCCAATATAATGCTTTTCATGCATGCTTTTACTTCATGCCTTCATTTTATATGCATTTTGGGGAGAGGCAAACTATCCAGAATTTTTTAAAGAGAATTTCAGCACACAGCATATTCCAGTTCACACTGGGAAACTGGCTGAGTTAGCATAAACATTTGAATTGTCCCAAGTAAAAAGATCTTTTGCTGCAGGCTTCATAGAGCAAGAACTTTTCTGGGGATTTACCAGCTGGTAAAGTATCAACTACCATGAGTCAATATATGTTGCGAATGGATCACCCTCTATTTGTGGAGAAGGTTGCTGATTTTAAAGGATGGGTGGGAAAATTAGAAACATAGATTCCACATCTTCTGTATCTCCTCACTTTCACCAGTGTTTTGTTAATCTTTCTCAATCTCTTCTTCACTCCTCCTTCACAGCCAAGAAAAGCCCATACGTGTTCCTAAAGCAGCATTACTGAGGAGCAGTCAAGGTGGGGACAGCCAAAGTTCACCAGCTCCATTGTGGGACTATGGATTGTCCCTTTTCCAAGTCAACATTCCAAACTGCTCCTTCCAATCAGCTGTCTCCCATGCACTGGGAGATATGAGGTGTATCCCTTGATAAAATGGGTGGGAGCCATCTTGTCTAAGCCTAAGCTACCTTTAAACTCCCTAGGAAAATCTGCTCCTGCTTAAGCCATCTCATTCTTGGAGCGAGCATGACAGACTGCCAAGCCATTGGCTGTGGCACCCGTTTTCCTTCAGGGATGGATGCAAGATTGAAAAGAGGCCTCCTAACATATTTCCACCACATGTTCTCATTATTGCACCCTCACAACACACACACAAGGGGGGGGGGAGGAGAGAGAGAGGGAGGGAGGGAGGAAGAGAGAGGGGGAGGGTAGGTGTATCTCAAACTGCTGGTTGAAATATCATAAATATTCAGCTTTCCATCTGTCCAAGATGGGTAAAATGAGGATCCAGATTCTTGGAGGCAACATGCTGACTCTGAAAACCACTTAGAGAGTGCTTAAAGCACTGTGAAATGGTATATATGTCTAAGTGCTATTGCTATTCCTGAGAATCAGTTTCCCGTCAAAGGCAACAATTCTCTTCTGACTTCTGGTTGTGCATCCTTTAGATACAGCTTTCCTCACTGCCTTCAGATACAGTCCTGATATTCCTATATTAAAATAAAAAGAGAGCAGCAAAAAAAACAGTATGGCTGGATGGAAGCCCACATGCAGAAGATTTAGCTTCTCTGCAAGTCAGAGGTTCTCCTCTAGCTGGCCAACTGTGCCAAATCGGGAGGGAATTCTTATAAGTTTTCCCTTTTCTTTTTTGGAAATATATATATTTTCCTTCTCTGCCTGCCAAGACAAATCTCCATTTCCAGCTGTGACATCTGTGTTTCCCTTCTCTCCTTTCAGTAAGGAATGAACCTTCCCCCACCACACTCCAGCTTCACAGTTGAGGTTTCCATCACTCTACAACAAAAGAAGCAGCTCTAACTTCCACCCATTCTTTACATGCTTTAAAAGAAAAATGCAACGGTAAATTTTAGTGCTCATTAAACTGACAACGTTAATAAGAGACAGGCATCACATGCTGAATGGCTAAGCATAGTTTGGTCTGACAGTGAGGTTTAATGTACCTCAGCTCTTACTAGGATCTCCTCCCTGTACCATATTCGCTTTTTCTTTTCAAGCTGTTTCATATTCTTTCTTCTTAATCAATATATATCAATAACCATTTAACTTTGGAGTTTCCATGCTTTCCATCAAATGATGGTCACTTTATGTCTTCAGTATATATGTATAGTGATGGACACAAAGATATGCTCAAGGAACACATACATATAAAAAGTGTGCATGCTAAATAGTTTATGGGCCAAAGCTCTATATGCATAATTGTCTGGATACACAAAATGACATCTGACTTCCAAAAGGACTGCATTTCAAAACTGTTCTTAACATAGTTTGGGATGAATTTTTCTCCTTCATTTTTCCAGTGGGTTACTCATCATTTCTAATTTACTTTCTCAATCAGACATTCATAGTCATTTTTCATACTTTTTATAAATTCAAGTTCACACATAGCAATCACATTACAAAGCATGATCAGATCTAGGCAACAGCCACAGCCCCATTCAATTCACAAACCTGGCTGTAATTTATAGAAATGGCTGGATAAACAATGAAAATTTTCCCACAAATTATTTTTTTTACTAAACATCAAACCTATTCTGAGTTATGAGGAAAAGGCTTTGCACATGGACTGCTTGGCGGAAGGGCTGGATAAAAATGTAATAACAATAATAAACTACAAATTAAATCAACTAATACAGTGTTTCCCAATCTGTGTGAACTTCAACTCCCAGAATTCCCCAGTCAGCATGCAGGGGAGGTGGGAGATCTTAAAGTTGCTAAGGATGAAACACTGGACTAATAAATGGAAACAGGCTGAATTCACAAGCAATAAATAAGCCAAATGAATACTTTGGCCTATAAACAAAGGTGACATTCATTCTGTTATTAGATTTATTTCTAGGAAGTGTTAGCCAAGTTAATCTGTTGCAGCTAAGCCAGTAGTGGGATTCAATTTTTTTTACTACTGGTTCTGTGGGCGTGGTTTGGTGGGCATGGCGTGGCTTGGTGGGTGTGGCAGAGGAAGGATATTGTAAAATCTCCATTCCAATTCCATTCCAGGCAAAGGATACTGTAAAATCTCCATTCCCTCCCTACTCCAGAGGAAGGTTACTGCAAAATCCCCATTTCCTCCTGATCAACTGGGACTCGGGAGGCAGAGAATAGATGGGGGCGAGGCCAGTCAGAGGTGGTATTTACTGGTTCTCCGAACCATTCAAAATTTTTGCTACCAATTCTCCAGAACTGGTCAGAACCTGCTGAATGCCACCTCTGAGCTAAGCCCTTCCTCTGCAAAATCTAAGGTCTCTGATGGGAGTCATCTATACAGTCACTTTAAGTATGTCTCTCACTATATACTGCAATTGACACCCAGATAAGCATAAAAGTATAAGAAGACTGCTCTTTCTCATTTTGGAATACAAAATACAATATGATGGGTTTCCATTACAGAAACACAGATCCCAACTGAATACCTGGCAAAACATAAAAAGCTGTTTGACTGTAGAACCAATTACCTTAGACAGATATGGGTTCCCCTTCATCAGAGATTAGATAGCTACCAATCTAAAATATTTCAATTTGGATTTTCACCTGAAGCAACATTTGGACTCAGCAGCCTAAATACCCTCTTCCAACTTTCTCTGACCCACATTTCTGGACTTTAAAAATCTGGATGGCCACTTGATGGCAACACAGAAGTAGAATTTTAGGCATCTCATTCTTACTCTTTAGTGGCTATCCAGAAATAAAGCTCTAGATTCAGTATTATCCCAAAGCACATGGGTTTTATCAAAAGAATCCAATAATATCAGTTATACTGCCCGCTTTAAATTTTTCTGCAGATCTAGCAAAGGAAGCCCTATAGTTCAGTGTCTTCTTTCATATCACTTCTGCAAGGAAGTTGTATAAGAGACTAGTTATTTTAAAAATCCTGTCCAGTTGTTTGAATTCTGGAATCCTTGAGTGTCTAAAGACTCTGGGCTAACATTCCAACTTTTCTGGCAGCAGCAAGAACAATGAGTGGGAAAGGGGGCATTTTTACATAATCAAAACCAATAGAAAAAAAGGAATACACTTCCCAGACAGCACTGAGAAATATTATTTTTCTATGTGTTAAAAGTTTTTGAGAACCAGAAGTGGAAGATGATATGTAAATTAGCCACATTCTTTATTCAGCCACACGGAGGGCTCACCATTTGTTTTACTGTAAATCATTTCTCATGAAAAGATATTTACCAGATTTGGGTTATACAAAATCTAATGCTGAATCCCACATGTGCTAAAGAGGGGGTCATTGGCACAAAACAAAACAAAAAGGGAAATATTCTGAAAGCTGCAACATTCTCAGGAGCGAGTTTGAACGATTGGGTACATGCCCAGATTCCTATCTGAGGAAGACACCAATCCTTTGCTTTTTTCCTATGACAAGTCAATATCCACAAGTTGCCTCTTCAGTTACCTTTTCTTCCTCTTGATGGCCACACAATCTGAACCCAGAGGGCAAAACATAGTAAAAGTGGGCATTTCAATCACAACATCTGAGGAAGCAGCTTTCTTAATTTTGTCTTCATGCTACATTCTACCTGAGGTATAGATTTACTTCACCATTTTGGCATTTATCAGCCCTATCCCAATATAAGCAGATACTCCTAGAAAACATGCTGAAGTGCAGTACCATCAAGCTCAAGTGATCAGTTTTTCATTGAAAGATTGAGTGACGGATCTCAGAGATAAATTACAAGTATAGCTTTGATTATTAGAGTTTCTCTGACAGCCAGAGACATAAGGGACATTCAGATGGATTGTCGAGAAAATGTGTAAGACAGAAGCCTCATCCTATATTGAAAGGCATACAGCATGAATATTTTTAAAATGCATACCCAACCTGCCTTTCAAATGCATGATTCCTAAGGTGTTTCATATCAAATATAAATAATAAAAGCTCAAAAACAGAGTGGTGTGATTTATAAAAAATATGGTAAATAAACATTTTATTACAAAAAAAGCCTGACTGATTAGGAGTTTAAATATTGTACAGCAGACAATCAAAATCTCTTAATAGCCCATTCCCATATAGGTTATTAAATCCTACTGGCTGAAGATGATTCTTCAAAAGTATCTCAAACTCTATTCAGTCAAGTTTTTGTTTTATAATAAAATGTTCACTTTTTTTTTATTTGGGGTTTGTGGCCTTTTGGGTGGAATAAGAGAAAAAAATGCAAGCTCTTTTCCTGAAGAACTTAATTTCATTGTCTCCAAAACTGCTAAGAGAAAGAGAAGAACTGGCTGACAAAAGTAGAAGAAATTACTTGAATCCCCCAATAAAAGCCATGCCTGGAAGCACATAAACTACCATAAATTAATCTGGAACAGAAATGCAAATGTGAGAATCCCCCACCTTGGCTAGGACTAGACAACAGACACGTCTTATGCTCGGGAGGATTATATCGGGAAACATGAACTCTACATTCAAAATGTGGGGAGGATAGCAGAACTTTTGTTAGCATTTTAAAACGGCCTAGGAAAGGTTTCATTCTCCTTTCTGTGTGTACTGAACGGAGGAGCTGCTTTGAATGTATTTATGTCTAGACAACATAGGGTGAAAATTGCTGTGAGGATCCAAAAGAAACAGGCCCGAGAGGAGTGAAAAAAACAGCAGCAACTGGGCGAGGAAAAACCAGAGGGAACTAGAGAAAACAGAAAGGAAGAGGTGAACTCCCTTAGCAGCCGGCCAATCCAAACGCCTGAAAAGGGTTAACCGAGTCCCTGAAGAGACTTTGTAAAGAAACAATAAGAAAGCTATCAGCTTATTGGACTGTTCCTAGACTCCCTGAGCCAATGGGAAGGGCTGCCAGCTGAGAAGGCTTTTTGGTGCGCAGATCAAGAGGAGTGCAGGGTTAGAATGGAGCAGGCTCTGCTTACGCGGAGTTTCTCGGGGCCGAGGTAAGGACCCCGGCCAGCTTCCTTTGAAGGCAGATCGGTCTGCAGATAACAAAAATAATCAGAATCGCTCTGTGGTTGCTTCTGAAAGCACAGCCCCGACACAAGAGTTGTAAGTGGCTTAGTAATGCTTTCTGCCTCTTCAGTCTGTTTGCTTTTACCGCAGTTACTTCTTGCTGCCTAGATTTAATCTTATAATCAGAGTGCGATTTGGAAGATGGAGAGAAAATGCACTCTTTGTGCTACAGAATACAGGCCCTGCTGCGTGGGAGTGTTGTAATAGTAGACTCCATGTAGCATGGTCGGGGAAAAAATCTCACAATTGGAAAAACACAGACAAAAGCCACTTACAAACCTCCCGGTGTTTCCAGCCCCCAGTCCTTCAGAAAACATTTTAGTCTGCTCTACAATTCTTCATAATCCAGAGAAAAAACAAGGATCACCAGGAGAATGTCAATGCTGTAACTGAAAAAGCAGCAAAATGGAAGATTTCACCACCTGAATATTCTGGATCTTCTGGTATATTCACCCTACCCCACTACACAAAAATAAATTGCTAGTATCTCCCATTCATGTTTTTGAGGATATACGTTCTTGTGCATTTTCTGCTTTGCAAGAAAATCTCGCAGGATATATATATTCATTTGCATTTCTTGTTTTGCAAGAAAATCTTAAGGTTGGCATAATGGGCAAAAATATGAGAAGAAAATAAGATCAAAGTATTACAATCCTCCAAAGATTTCCTAGCCTCTTGGCCAAAATTCTTTTGTTGCATTTAAAAGTCCCTGGAAATGTTGATATAGTAGCATTGCACTGTGATCTGTTTTTCAGCCAGACACTTGAAAGCTGGAACCATGATTGCAGGTTGCTATTGTAGCTGGGCCAAGGGAGGGAAGGAGAGAAGTTTTAAATTCAACAGTGCATATAGGAAAAGACAAACTGCAGGAAAAGGATACTCAACCTCAAAGTTAAAATGAGGCAAGAGTTCTCCCCAATGGACCACCTTCCAACAAAGTCATCAGAACCACAGCAAATCAAAGGTGAATTGCATTTTTCAGCAGCTTCAAATAAGTTGCCCCAGAATTGGAAATAAATTGAACAAGGGTAGAGAAAGCTGTTGGAATTCTTTTCAATCCCTTAAAAATAGTTCCACTCCAAACCATATGAGCCGTGAGGAAATAAAAAGGGAACTTAGAACAGCGAAGCCATTAACTTTTTCCAAATCTTTGCCCAATTGCTTCCCCCATTTTGGTGCATGGGAGTGGCTGGAATTTTTCTCCAATTCTTAACAGTGCCATTGGTCATGTGGCAGGGTGTCGGGAATAGAATAGTTGATTGCTCCCAATCACCTTTCCCATAGGAATATCTTAGGGATTTTTTCCCTCTACATTTTTTTCCTGCAGCACATTATCAAACTTGATTTGGACGGGTGGTGGGAGGGAAGCTTCTCTCCGCACACCAAATTTGGTCCTTATTTCCAATTGAGGACCAACTGAAAAAAATGCTTATGTGTGACTGCTTGCTTTATATTTTGCCTTTCCTTCAAGCTGCATATAGTACTTTCCTCCCAACAACTCTGTGAGGTAGATTGGATCGAAAGTTAGTGATGGACTGTAAATAACCCAGCAGATTTCATACTGGGCTTGAACCTATTTTCTTCACCGTTCTTCTAGCTCCTTAACCACTAAGTTATGCTGGTTCTCAAGGTGTGATTGGTGGGTGTTTTTATTTCGGTCCCCAAAATGACTTATTTTCATAATTGAGGGCCTTGGCCTCCTGAGGCCCGTAAATCTATCCTCTGAGTCATGTGGTAGTGGGGGGAGAGAGTTACTGGGAATCAAGCCACACAATATAGATCTACTAATCAGGCTGTTGAAATTTTCTGCTGAATCTTTTCAAACTTCCCCTCAAGTTCATGAGCCATCTTAAGCTGAAAAGGTGATCTATTTTATCAGCTAGCTGATAAGCCTCTCAAGAAGTACAGTAGTAAATCTGGCTTGTCATAACAGCATTCCAGTTATTTTAATTCAAGTCAGAAACATTCTTCTGGCTTGCTCCACCAGTAAATAAATGCTTAGTGTTAACACCAGGGAATGATACATGCTGGCACTGCAGGAGGAAAACTATATAGAGTCAAGCAACCAGGTCACAGTCTATAAACCTCTCTTTCTCTTAAATATTACAATGCTAGCCCAACCCCCAATATTTCAATTGTCAGTAAAACTATTTTGGAATATTTTATGCATTGAGACATATGCAAAAGAAAGCCAGGTTAAGAATGCTTAGGCACAGCCTACTCTAGAAGAACATGGCTTTTGTGGATAAATACTTGACTTGTGACATCAGCAAGAAAAGAAAAGAACCACAGAGCGACAAAAATGTCTAATCTGATATTGGTAATCTGGGTAGGCGAAGAGGTGAAAACATAAAGCTAGCAGCCTTCTAAAAACTGGATACTGATCATTACTGGTAAAATTTCCAGAGAAATGGAGTCTATTATTGCAAGACAAAAATGGTCAAATCCAGGGAAGGCTCTGCTCTTGTATCTGTCTCTGTTTCCTTGGCTATAAAAAAATTACTCTGTTGCCTCCTGCTATTAAGAAGCATCGAGGGCCAAATTAGATATGAGGTTGACAGATCTGGAAAAAAGTTGGCAAGCACGAAGAAGCGAGAAACTCTCCTGACTAAGCGGTCCAGCATCCAAGGAGGAGCAGTAACTTTTTCAGCATGCCATTTTCTTGATCTGGATTGTTTCCCTACTCCCAAAAGGTTATTATTTGCTCTGTATATTTTCTTCTTCAGAGTACATTAGGGAATGCTGAATTCCTATTCAAGGGCTATCCTGAACAACATAGTCTGCTTAGACTTTAGTTAAATATCTGTAGGCAGCTTGAGAGGTGAGGACTAACATAACTGAATAAATCTCAGTTGGCTGGGATTTTTTTCAATATGCTCAGCTATTAACTAGTTACAATGACTGAGTTCATAAAATGAGCCACGATAATATAAAATACTTAATATTATGCCCTAGATTAGTATTTCTTAAACTTAGGAACTTTAATATGGGAGGACTTCAACTCCCAAAGTCCCCAACCAGCAGGGAAATTCTGGAAATTGAAGTCTTCACATCTTCAAGTTGCTTTGTACAATGTGGGAACTTGGTATGGAGCAGGGGTGGGTTCCTACGGATATTGGCACTGGTTCAATTTGCGTGCATGCTGTGCGTGCATGCGCAGTTCACTGTAAATTGTTCTGCAGATGCCCGAAGACCATGAAAAGCTGATAAAAAACATGCTGGCAATGGCAGCAGAGACGGGAACCAATTCAGGGGTGTGGCCAGCCTGGGTCACTGCCGGTTCCGCGACCCAGGCCAAATTACCACTGCCGGTTCACCCAAACCAGTGCTAACCGGTAGAAACCCACCTCTGTATGGGGTATTGTGCAGTGTTTTATTTTGGAAGCTAAAGGATTGTACATTTATCTGGTTCTATGCTAACCTATCAACTTTTTTTTCCATTACAATAACTGCAAATCATCTTGAATTAGTCATGGATTAACACCAAGAAGAACTTGTTTTTGCAATGCAGTTTCATTCAAAAGGCAGCTGGGTTTTGTTAAGTATAACTTATTAATCTGCAGTACAGATTGTCAGGGAATGTAAATTTATTTCAAGCCCTTCCTCTTTGAAGGGATTTTGTATTAGATACTGTATATGTGATGGTAATAATGCTCCAGTTCCCTCTGCCTCCTTGGAGAAAGTAGAAAAACAAAACAAAGCCTGTCTATTCTTAACAGGTTTTGCAATTTGTAAAACTGTATTGTTAATCATACCTATGAGGCATCAAAGAATGTAGTTCAAATTTCCCTCTTGAGGTTCTATCAAATATTTACCATACTCTGGCTTTAGCTTTTGAGTTGTATGCTCCTGGAGGAGACTCCGACCCCACCCCATACACACTTGAAAGCTTAGCTTTGCTGTCCTACCACAATATACAGATCATGAAGAGTCTTGAGATAAGAGTGCTGAAGAGTTCTTAAAATCTAGTTAATATTCCCGATGCTCAGTGGACAAGTTGTGATGGACAGTCCCACTGCTGTTCCTGGGAAATTATAGGTAAAAGATTATAATCATCTATACCTTCCCCACCTCCCCGAGAAGATTTTACTTTTCCCACTCCTTTGCGTAAAGAAGCATGGGGAGGGGGGGGGGAGGAAGCAGGCCATGATCTTCAATTTCTGTGTTAAAGAGATTGATTATTTTGGGAAAATTCAGAGGGGACAAGATTGTGGTCTTTCTCTGGGTTTCTAATGTGGCTGAGCTGCAGTGGCGCAGTGGTTAGAGTGCAGTACTGCAGGCTACTTCTGCTGCTTGCCAGCTGCCAGCAGTTTGGCAGATCGAATCCCATCAGGTTCAAGGTTGACTCAGCTTTCCATCCTTCCGAGGTGGGTAAAATGAGGACCCAGATTGTTGGGGGCAATAGGCTGACTCTTGAGAGAGCTGTAAAGCACTGTGAAGTAGTATGTAAGTGTAAGTGCTATTGCTATTTACTTCTTCCTTGTAGGAGGGTTATATTATTTGCCTTGTGTTCTATTTTTAAATGTAGTCATTGACTTACAACCATTAGTTTAATGGCTATTCAAAGTTCCAATGGCACTGAAAAAAGTGAGTTATGACCTCACGTTTACAGCCATCACAGCATCTCCTCATAGTCATGCAATCAACATTCAGGCATTTGACAATCGGCATGTATTTATGATGGTTGCGGCATCCCAGGAAATATGTGATCGCCATTTGCAACTTTCCCAGCTGGTGTCTGATAGGCATAGTCAACAGGGGATACTGGATTAAGGCATTGACTATGTGGTTCACTTAACAACTGCAGTGATTCACTTAACAACTGTGGCAAAAAAGGTTGTAAAACAGGGCACAACCCACTTAACAATCAACTTGATTAGCAATAGAAATTCGTGGTTGTAAATTGAGGATTATCTGTAAATAAGTATAAGTATAATCTTTATTGTCATTGTACTTAAATACGCGAAATAGGAATATTACAAAAATGTCTCGAGGATACTGTTTTCTGCTGGAAACAGAATCATAGTTAGTATTATCCATTGAGGACTGCGTGCTAAGCCATAACATGGGATACTTGCTTCTAAGCTTTGTGTCTAGTGTTGTGTGAAACCGGGTCATAAGGACTTACGTTGTATCGATACAATCTTTAAGCAAACTGGTTTAATGAGACGTGTGAGTATTTACCACAATAGTTGGAGTCACAAAATCACTAAACCATTTGTTTTATTTCTTTTATTAAAGTTATTTGCCAAGCTATAAACAGAATGATTGGTTTCATGCAATGTGATAAACTAGAAGTAAGCATTATATTACGGCTTGATAAAGTGTGTGAATGCAGTCTGTATGTAGTAACAGCACTCTCTCCTAGACCTAAATCAAAGACTTGAGACTTGGCTCGGCAAGAGGTATTTTCTTTGTTTATACAATATATCTAACTCGATCAGACACTAACCCACTCAAAACTTCCAAGTAATTCTATCTGTACACAGTCACATTAAATATAGAATTGGTTGTGCTTTTTTTGAAGAACCGTCTGGGCGGGCAATGCACTCTTCAAAAGTAATTCAGCAGGAGGCCCTTGCACATAAAACCCCACTCATTCAAGTTAATACAATCTTAAAGTGATGGGAAGGGAAACAAATATCATCTCTAAATTTTCTGCTCAAAAAGCCCTTGCCTGTCATTCACTATTATTTTCCCCTGTTTGTCAATAGGTTCTCAACAAAGCACCTTTCCAAGCTAAAAATATGTTGGACAAGATCTTATTACACATATTGTCAGGTGCAAGAAAACAGGAACCAAGGCTGTTCAGATGCGTACAAGTGAACCCTGGACTCAGCCTGGTCATCTCCTACACATATTCCTGTATGTAATGTAACTTTGGTCAGAAAAATCTCTCATTAGGATTTTTCAGTTTTAATCTGTGGCAGACTTTCACATGGGAAACTTAGTCAGAATTCATGATGATCAAAATTACTCACTAGAGATCATATCAAATCTTTGCGGCCATTATAACCAAGTCACACTCAAAAGGAAGGGAAAAAACCCAATAGCTTTAAAAGGTGAAGAGCATCACTGAAGGTGGCAGGAGCATTTTTTTGCAAGCCTTAACTCAATTTCCCTTGGTGCAATTCATCATTGTTACATGGATACAGTGATCACACTGACAAATTTTATTAGAAGGTACAAGCTACAGCTGCAACTCACTTCAGAAGCAGACTTCATCAGCAGTAACTCAGGAAAGTCTCTGCCCTTTAACAAGATTTTGTAGTCTGAAAAGATGGTACCACTTTTTGCCGGTATAAATTAACATGGTTCTCCTCCTACAATAACCATCTAGTAAACTCTGTAGAATTTCTCGTTCTCCTAATCTTTCATTGTCTTCTCCGCTGTTTCAATTAGCATGTTTCTAATAACCCATTGGATGATACAGGGACAGTCACTCCCTCACAGCCTAATTGACCAGCCCCTACAGCAGTTCCCCAACCTTTCGGGCTTTGCAGACCCACAAGGGGGGGGGGGTTCCATGGGAATGGCAGGCAAGCATGCATGCACAGCTCCATTTGCATGAGCAGCAGTTAAGCACACATGCAAGCATTCACTCGCTGGTCACACAAGTGAGGATGCACTCTCACATGCTGCTTCCGTGGCCTGGTAAATTTAAGAAATAAAATGAACTACCTAGGACAGTGATGGCGAACCTTTTCAGCACCAAGTGCCAAAAAGGTTGTACGGAAACATGTGCATGTGTGTGTGCTCTTTGGGGCTGCACTCTAGAAAAGCTGAACTTCTGGGTTCTAGCACGCATGCATGACCAACAACCAGCTGGCCAGCACACATGCGCAGACTGCCGCACATGCAAAGGGATCGTGCTCCGGAAAAGCTGAACTTCTGGGTTCTGGCACACCATGCACACCCAACAATCAACTGGCTGGTGTGCCAGTTGATGCCAGTCTAAAACTGAAGAGGAGAACAAAGCTGATCTATAACATTTCATACTGGAAGTAGTGAGTTCATTCATTACCTACTTGATGATGGCCTGATCAAAAGGGATCAATAAATGTAAAGCAGTTCATTCAATTATTAAATTATGGGGAAGAATGCAGCATCCAATGGAGCTTCAATCTGACTTGATAATAAAATATTGCATGTTACATGAATTGTGTAGAAAATAAAGATCAGGCCATACTGATGGCCTTAAGCCATAATACCAAACAAGCTGAGCATGAGCGTGTCCAAGCTTAGCTTGATATGCTAATTGCTGTCATCTGCCCAGAAGAAGCCAGAGAGCAAATCCATGAACAAAGTAAATCAAATCCTGTCTTAATTCTTTGGCTTTTTCTGATGCCTGAAGCCAGAATGGTTATATATAATGCTAAGCTTAGCCAACCAAGCAGCAAACAATTTATTAGCTTCACATTCTTGAAGGAAGAATCAGGATATATTTCCTGTTTAAAGACGCTCATCTTAAACACCAAAAGATATATTCAATTAAACACAAAGATTTTTTTAAAATGGCTCATCTTCTCTTCATTTTTTCTATTCCTTTATTAACTTTCTTTGTCATTTAAAGAATCAATCTCTTTGGCTAGTTTCTTGCTTTTCATAAATATATACATATTTTTCCATTTGTTTATTTTAATGTTTTAATCCACTTGTTTATCAAGATTATTTTTCTTTTGTCCTAATCTCAATTTATTTGTTTACTTTTAGAGGTGGGAACATATTGAATTACTTTTTGATTAGGATATAAAAGTTTCTCCTTCAAAAACAGATAAATTGCACCTCTTTGATCCAATTTTTAACATCAGGAATATTACCAATTTTCCAATTTCTCAAAATAAAAGGTGTTCTTTAAAGGCATAGGTTTTATGCAATCTCATAATGTTAGAGAGTTATTTTTAATTCTTTTTTATGTAGATTTAGAAATGGATTTGATTAATATGTGATAGACGTAGTTATTTTCCCATTTTACTGGGTCATTTTTGGTAGGAGGGAAACTTGGGGAACTGTATTTTTTGTAGCATTTGATATTTTTTTCTGGTTTTGGAGGGGATTTTTGTATTTTTTTTCTTTCTTGCTAAAATAAATAAATGATAATCTTTAAAAGCCTGCGGGGTAGGAAGCAAAAAAAAAATGGATGGACATTTGTATTTCTTCCTTCTGAGCCTCTTAAATAGCATTCAGACATTCTGAAGAAATTAAATGATGCTAGGATAAAATTTTGAAATAGTTTAAAATAATTCCTTCATTTGATGAGATAGCCCCTTGGTTTGGTTTTAAAGGTATTTAATTTATGTCATACCTAGCATTAACTGTACAACTTAAAACAACCCTGTTGTATTCATTAATATCTTTTTTTTTAAATCATATTTAACATCGATATAAACTTTTTTCCCCAAAGGTTTATTTAAATAAGTTTCCAATTTCTATTAAATAAGTGCCACTACTCAATTATTATCTGTATTCTATAATGTATTATTTGCATTTTATAATGCAATAAAACAACTTGGGGGAAAATACTCCTGAGAATGAACAAAAAATGCATACTTTTCTGAGCACATATTGAATCTGTTCACCCAGTAATAATGCTTTCTAAGTCGTTCTATAATCTTTAACGTCTTGCTTTTAGACCCACCTCAAAATAAAATTGAGGGTCACTTCCCCTTCCTTGACTAACCATTCAGTCAATATGAGAATACTGCATTGTAGGATTATGATGCTACAGTACTCCGACCTTTGGCTACTTCCCCAAGTTCTTACATTGATAATCAGAATTTTGGACAGAGAAGCAATACTTAGATCTCTAATATTAAATTACTTTTAATGAGCCATTGAAATTCCACAGCTCTGTACAGGACATTTTGGGAGTCCTCCTGAGCTTTTGGCTCCTGCTTAAACAGCTGGTGGGAGCTCTGGTTGGGAGCATTTGTGTCTAGATTTGGCTGGTGCAGCAGTTATAAATCTCCATGGACCAGGAGGCAATGGTCACAGTAACACACATCCTGTTCTCTATATGGCTGGAGTACTATAATGCATGTGAGATAGGGATGACTTTGGATGTGATTTTAAAAGCTGCATCTGGTCCACATGCAGAAGCTTGGTGTAGATGATCTTGGAGAAGGAATCAGGGACCACTAGGGAAACACCAGGTGCAAAAGAAAAAGTCCAGAATAGAGGAAGAACATTGCAAGGAGACTCAGACTACTCCCACTCACTCCCATTCTGAGTCCTGAGTATAAGAGGGAAAGCTTCACTAAGCAAGTAGAATCTGTCTTGTTCCATTGAATATTTGGAATGGTTGGAGTGTCAGCTATAGATCCTGCTTAATATATTATACAGTTGTCCATTGTATGATTCTATTGTTCACTTATGGTTTGAGTTTGCTTTATATTTGTTTCAGATTTAACATTTGATGTGCTGGCTCTATTTGGCTTGGAGTGGGATCAAACTATTATAAAAAACAAATTTAAAAAATTGAGTTAATTTTGGCTATATGGAGAAGGCCACACGGTACACCACTGTTTATTGTAGCATCTGCATGATTCTTAACAGAAGGGAACAATGCATCCAAGCAAAACCTTCAAGACCTATAACGTGTTTTTCTAACTGCTCACAGAAAGTCATGAATTTATCACAGTAGTGGTCTTTGTGAGACACACTGGAAGGAGAGGACAAGGGGAGACTTGACAGCTCTGGACCAACATCACCACGGCAAGAGTCTTGTACATGAAACAGCAACAGTGGAGGAGGAGTGCTTAGGAAGGAGTGATTAAGACAGCTGTTCTTGATTCAAGAGGAACAAGAGTGGTTGCCTCACTGTCTAATTTTGTAGAATTAGAACAATTCTGTTGACCTAGTCAGTCAACCAGAAGGAATTAGATTTAGCCCTAAACAGACCTAGTCTTGTTTGGAGTTTAACTGTATCATGCCATATAAATATTTACCAGATGGTTAGCAGTTCCTTCCAATAACTGTACTAGAGATAAACTTCCAGGAAGCTCATAAAAAACAGGATTTTTTCCAGGCATGGTCTCAGTTCTTGCTCTCAGCAACACAGCCACACAGAAGAGACCCAGTGTAGAAAAAGTAACAGAAGCAGATGAGGGACAAATTCATCCCTCTGCTCACGGTGGCACCAACTGTGGTCTTGCCGGTATGAATTTTCCATCCCCAGGAAGGACACCACCACCACCACCCTGCAAAAAATGAAAAGTGGCAGCCTCTTTTGCTGGATCTGGGAGAAATTTGAGTACATCACCAATAGAGTCGTTTTATATCATTTGCTGGCAGCCACAACTGCCTGGGAAAGATGATGGCTGGGTTGTTGCAAACACAGCCTGTTACTAGCCATGATGGCAAAAACGATGCAGTGCATGTGGTGTTTTGCTGTCACTAGACGTTATACTCTACTGTACTATATTTGTGTTGTGATGCTCCCTTATTTAATAGCTTTTTCAATCATCCAATCTAAAAACCATCACTTTAGCTTTTTCCATTTTCAGCAAAAAGTCCATAGAAGATTTAATATCTGCAAAAGTGCTTGTTATTTTATCTTTCGTTGTGGGTATTTCAATTTGTCTTCATTTTATACACAGATAATAATCTTGCTGGCCAATAAAATAGTATCCTCTTCTACGAATGTATCCATCATAAACAAATATATTCTTCCAGAATGACTCAACAGTTCTGCCTTTTACAACTTTTACTCCCTGTAATAATAAACATTTTTCCTTTATTTTAATTTTGTAATCCATAATTGGGCATTAAAAGAATAAAAGAGGTCCCCCCCCCCCATGTCCATAGCACTTTAGTCCCTTTCAGTATGCCATACTTCTGTAAGCATATAATCTTCCGGGATCTTCACATTTCCCTTCTTTTCCCATTTATCTCTTTGTTTAACACAGTCAGCCAATCAACTTCCCTAACAAAGTTAAACATTTTTCTTTCCCACGGAGCTATATCATCTCTAATTTGGAAAAAAAATACTTTAAATAAGGCACTATTCCAAGTTGAACTAGTCCATGTTTTAATTTTCTTACTCCCAAAATCCCAGCAACCTTTTGCATTTAATTCTTCTCAAATCTTTGTAACTGATCCCTTCCTTTTTATTTTAATATTACTTTACTTTAATATTTCTTGAATCAAAAGTACAATCACCCAGGTGCCATTAAGTGCTCTACTACTCTGAAGGTGTCCTTACATTCTAAATTTGCTTCATTTAAACATATATTAGAAAGTGGATCTGGCATACTCAGTGCCCTTTAAAATAGGCTTCGCATGAGGCTGTGGACTTTGTGTTTTCTTCCATAGCTCCTGGCACTGTATTCATAGGTCAAGCACAAGGTAACTCCAGATCCCTCTGGGCTTACCTGGAGGAAGCTGCTTCCTCGGAGTTCATGTGGGCAACCTCATGACTTCTCCTGTTCCAGAGGAGCTCTGTTGGCTCAGGCATATCACCTTGATGTCATTCTTTGTCTCTGCATCGCCCCTGCTGTTTTATGAAGATGTCCTCTTGTGCCATGTTTCCACTTGGAAGTCCAACTGTTATGATTTACATCAGTAGGAGGACTGAAATAATTGAACTGAAATTGAAAAATTTAACTTGTTTGGGGCTTAGCTTGAGTTACTGATGCAGAATTACCTAGTGGAAGGGAAACTGCTTTGCCTTACAACTTATCTCAACAATAAATACAAATACTAAATGTACACATATGCACATAAAACCCAGTGACCTGCAACCACAGAAACTGTTTCAAAGAATAGCGGTGCTCTGACAACAATGCTAACTTTATACTTGCCAAAAATACTGCAAGCATATACAACACAAATCTGTTTGTAATATAAACATTCTTTTTATCTTTATAAGCCATTCCTTATTACACATCTTATTAAATAGCAGATTCAACTGTCCAACGTACACATTTGCAAAGATACAACAAGGTATCGAAGGCCTGGACTCTTCCTACACTGGAAGGAGCAGCAAAAATTGTGGTCACGTTTCATTTCTGGTAAAAATAAATAAATCTGCGGCTTGAAGAGAAGTAACTCTAGAATAGGGATGAGAAAAATGTTGATTTTGTTTCAACTTGCATTTGTAGCTTATTTAAAAGCGACACACAATTTCATCCAGAATTGAAGCAGACATACACAGGTTTTTTTCTGCCTACTTTTCCCCATAATAGACCTGTGAGGTAGATTGGGCTTTCATGATTGAAAGTGGACTAGACTTAGAGAAATATGGATAGTTGTAATATGTATTTCTAGTTGAGATCAGTCTTCTTCAATTTGGTGCTTTCTAGTTACATTGAGAAAATTGATCTGAATAGAGTAATCTTAAAATCTGAATTCTCACAGATTGTATGAAATATCCCTCATCTAATTTTGACTCCAATCAATTTAAAAGAAGCTTTGTTATAGAACTTATTTTGGATGGATATTTATCCTCCAGATCAGGGGTGTCAAACTCAGGCCTGGCACACGATCTGGCCCATGATCTGGCCCATGGGGTGCTTAGATCTGGCCTGCGGGGCTGCCCTGGGAACAGCAAAGGACTGGTCTGTGGTGCCTCTGCCAGCAAAAATGGAGCTCAGGAGCTCTGTTTTCGCCTGCAATGACCTCCTGCAATCCTCTGCCACCAAAAATGGAGGTCAGGAGGGTCACAAGCTCTGTTTTCCCTACCAATGCACCCGGGCCACCACAGGCTCTCCTGACACGAGTGATGTCAAGTTGGCTACGCCCCCTAGCCACACTCCCATCCCGAAGTCAAACACAACCCTGATGTGGCCCTCAATGAAATCAAATTTGACACCCTTGCTCTAGACTAATGCTTTACTTCCCTTGAGCACAAATAGGTTTTAGATAATTTCCAATGCAATCCAACATATTCTTTATTATGTCCATTTTCCTTCTTTCTCCTGCTTCCAAAGATGTATGCACTTTTCTTTTTTTTGCTCCAATTAATTGAACATCTTGGGCTCAATTTCTGGAGGTTTTGAATGGCATTTTGGAAAGCTAAATGTTGGACAGCAGGAGTTGTTGCTTTCATCTAGACTCAGATGGGAAAGTCTTTTCAAGCAGCAGCTAATGGGGTGTAATTCTTGGTTTCATTATCACTTCCCTCTCTGCCTCCCCTCCCCAAATCATGTTCTATTCTGAACATTTCAGAGATTATTTTTAAAGGAACTTTACTTTTATTATTGCTACTATTTCTGACATGTCAAGGTTCGTCTCTCTCTCTTCCATCCAACTGCAGAGGGGGGGGGGAGGATGTGTATTTACCTCTATTAATATCAACCAAAGCAATGACTCAGTCTCCTTGGCTCATTTTCAGCAGAATTGCTTTTTAGCCAGAAGCTTTCAAAGAAGACTTTCCGAGGTTATTCTGCTTTAGATCCAACCCTGTATTCTAGGTTAACAAGATCCAGTTGGCTAATCTCACATGTTGTCCTCCTGATTTGTATAATGGAAAAGGCTAATTCCATACCAAGTATGTTTTTTTGTTTCTTGATGTTCATCCCAGTTTGCTAATTGAAGTTTTTCCCCTTCTGCTTCAGGTTGACAGGGACTTGGATGAGTTTATGAAGTAATAGGAGCAAGACAAGGAAGAACTAAAAACCAGGTTTGCCAGGCAATGCAAATAACCGAAAAGATACATCTTCTTGCCATACGGATATGGCAAGATCTTATAATCTTCCATCAGGAATGATATGGATGCATAACTCAATGTATTAAGATCTACTGCGAGCTGGCCTGAAGCCTACCAGAGTCATGCCCAATTGTTCCATATTCTTCCTGGAGAGTCAGTAACCCTGGCAGTTACTCTAGAGCAGTCGAGTAATCATCCACCGTGTCAGTAAGAAATCATACATTCATTTCCCTTAGACATTAAGGGCAAGGAAGAAGAGAAGGATTCCAAGTTGGATGATAGAGATTACATCATTATGGATAAACCCGTGAGCCTGTCCAACTGAAACAATGCCAATAGACCCAGATGATTCAAGAGTGTGATACATGCATCTCCAGCTGTTGACACTCTCTCTTCTTCAGTTGCGCTCTCATAGCTTCTTTTGCCTCTTGCTTATTCTTCCTTTGAAGAATCATTTCGACAAAAAGATGGAGCTGAGACACTTACACAGGGAGTGGCATCTGAACCAAACTGTAGTGGCAACATTGGCACTTGCATTTGGACATCTGATATAAGTATATAAAGCTTGGCATCTGTGGGGTAATATTATCATGCATGTTTTGTCATTGTCCCCCATTTGTCCACTCTGTGGACAACCATGTCAGGATCAGACTGTAACTATAAACAGAGCACTGATCTGGCAGATGTACATCCCGAAGCCAAGCATTGTAGAAAAAGCTATTTTGATTTGTCATGAATTAACCTGCTAAAATTTCAGAAAAGTATTTTAGTCCTACTGGATCATATACAAGTTTAAATATTAATGTTAATGATGTTGTTTGATAATGATGCCCGGAGAGTGCTACATATCTAATTAAAATATTGGACTAGGAGGGGGCATGTTCAATTTTATCCTCAACGATGAATATTTATTGGACAAGTTATCCTAGCCTCATAGCTTGCTGTGGGAGAAAGAATTGCAGTAGGAGGGGGTATTAAATACATTTGAGTTGAGCACCTCTTGGAGTACAGGTGAGCTGTAGATATGAATATAACAAATGCTTTTCACTTGATGAGTGTATTTAGACCTTATGTGTGAGAAACTTTAAAGTTACACAGACAGAAATCAAAGCATCTGAAACATTTCTGAATATCTCTAGGGCTGTAGAAGAAAAAGTGGCAGAGCCTAGAGGCAAGGTCAAAAGAAAGATCGGTCTAGAATCCATACATAGCCACAAACGTACTAAGTTCAACACACTATGAATTCTGTTGACCCTTATGTAACTTCTAGCAAGTGTTAACCATTAGTTGAGAATGTTCCTCTGTTTAATTGGAACCTCAAATGCGGTCCTGATTTTTTGCATCTGAGAGGGGCAGAAGAACACACTTGAAAAGAATGATCTAAGGTAATTAATTTACTACTATAAGATTGGTATAGTTGAAAAAGATGGGAATTGCAATTATTTCTTTCAAGACTCTTACCTTCTCCTAAGTAATAAACATTTTGGGTCTTTTTAAAAAAAAATGAGGATACAAGAGGAAAGAAGGAAGACTTCCACTGCTATGTCTATACTGTATGCTTGCTAATTTTGCTAAATCGTAAACCATGTTTTACACAGCATGATGACTAGGTTCATGTATCATGCTGAGCTATAATAGCATTTGGTTGGGTTTGCCTTGGTATAATGTGTGATTTGTAAATCATATATTATGACATAGCATTATGACTGAACTAGGCTGAAATGGCTTCTTCAGTAAACCCTATTTGAAATAAAATTTGCCCTACTGTAACCTCAGCCATTGCACGGGCCAGTCCTATTCATATTGTGCACTTTTATTTTAATTTATTAAATTCGTTTGCCTCCTATCTCACCGCTCTAAAGGAAACTCTCAAAGTTAGGCCCTAATTAATTCACCTCTGAAAACATTTCCTATGTTTTCACTCCTTGAGGCTGGACTAACCAGACTACAGTACAGTAAAGTAACTAGCCATAACTCAAAAGGTTTCTTTATTAAAGGATAAACTGTCAGCCATTTATCAAGTAGAAAATAGGGTATTTTCTATGCAGACTAGAGAGCTGGGCAGACATAAGCACTGAAGACATCTCTGTACCTCTCAGAACAGCTGGGAAAGCTAAAGTCCATCTGTACTACAGAATCCAGCAAAAATGGAAATTACTCAAGAGTGCCTGGCTAGTTTATTTTAGTTCCAGCCTGGGAAAAGAGAGGGAATGTTCAAGTGGAATTAAATGCATACGACTTTTTTAATTAAGTAAGTTTGGCATCCTTTGCAAAAAATAGTATTTGCCATCTCTTTGAAGGAATATTAAAAAGTTTACAAAGCCAAGTGCATACTACGGTGCAAATTAAATGCTAAATGGTCATTTAATGACTACAAAGAAGGGTCATGTTTCTCTTGCTTCTTTTATCTTTCAGGTGACATTATTGAGGACTTTTAAACCATTTTCTTGATCTTCTTTTAGCCTGTCTGCAAAAGCTCTTCACTGTATCTGTAGCCTTTTTTCACCCACCTTCAAATAAACAATACGTTTTACAATAGTATATCAGGTTAATTTGATTTTTATGTGTAATTTCTTGCCTGCATACACACAGCCTTAGAAGCAGGTGTTCTTACAGTGGAATGAAGCCTTGTTCAATCCCAATACAGAATAGCAATAGCAATAACTTATATACCACTTTATAGTACTTTACAGCTTTCTAATTGGTTTACAGAGTCAGCATATTGTCGCCAACAATCTGAGTCTTCATTGCCAACCTCAGAAGGATGGAAGGCTGAGTCAACCTTGAGCCGCTCAAGATCGAATGGGAATGCAGAGTTAGCTTGTAATACTGTGCCACCATAGCTCACAGAATAGAATAGCTAAGCCTTGGGACTGCTTCAGTCTGTTTTAATCTGCAATAGCACTTAGCACTAGTACTTAGACTTATATACCACTTTATAGTGTTTTACAGCCCTCTCTAAGCGTTTTACAGAGTCAGCATATCACTCCCCCAACAATCTGGGTCTTCATTAGATAAGGATTAGGCTATCTAGCACTTTTCAGATATTTTGGATTTCAACTAACATAAGTTCCAGAAAGCATGGAGAAGGTGGTGTAGAACAAACATCCAGAAGGTACCAGTGTATGCCTCTGGGTGGTTTAGCCTAGTAGATAGCAGTACATTTAGGCTGGTAGATACCAGTACATTTCATAATGCAAGTGTGTGCTGTTTAAAATCTTACATGGTCTTTCTCACATTGCCCATCATTTTGCTTCACTAGTTGACACCAGGTGCTACAAAAATGGGTGGCAAAGTTGTGAGACCACTAGTGAATCACAATGATATAAAATTGTAGAAGTATTCTTGTTTCTTTGTGTCCAACTTCCAACATAAGTAGAGAATGGATCCATCTATAAGGCATGCTTGAACCTGAGCCTCCTTTTCCTGCTAATCTTGCTGGGCACTCTGGATTATTGTTGGTGACTGAGATAATTGCTTTGTTCTGTCTATCATTAGTCCAATGCAGTTACATGCCAGCTATTTCGTTAGGTGGCTTTTGCTTGCTTCTTGCTTTAAAGCCAATAATGAATTTACTTGTCTCAATGCCACTTGCCTAGAAAACTATGTTTCTAAATGCCGTGGGCATTAAAGAGAAGAGTGGCTGTGATGGACTGTAGAAGCAACATCTCAGTTTTTCAGCACACAATCAAGTCAGCCAAAAGCCTTCTTTGAACTCTTGAGTTTTGCTTCATTTTGAAGATCAGGACCTGCTACATTACAAACATCTGGGAAATGTCTACTCTTAACCTTGACATGTCTAATTGGATGGTCAGGGAAGCTGAAAAGTAAAGTATGAAGGTAACATACTTTCCTTCACAGCAGTGAACTGAGCACAGTGGCACACAGCCCTTTTATTCTAAAAATCTTTTACTTTCCCTGCATGCCATGTACTTCTAATACTTTATATTAAAGTGTTTTGTGGTCTTGTGGACAGATCTGTTTGAATGAAAGACTAGATGGAATACCCTCTAGGCTAGATTAGAAACTTGAAAAACATCCTGAAAGAAGAAGTAGAAGTAGAAAATCACTTCCAACTCCCAACAGTTGCTAAGAAAGATTGCAAGATTATCTTTGTTGCCATTAGATGTCAAGCTCAACTTAAGATCTTCCTTAGATTCTCCTGATGTTGGCTACCTCACCTTTCATCTCACCAAAAGGTAAAGCTTCCCCTCGGACATATGTGCTAGTCGTTCCCCACTCCCGCCGAAGAGCCAGCGCTATCCTAAGACATCTCTGTGGTCATGTGGCCGGCATGACTAAATGCCAAAGGTACACAGAAAGCTGTTACCTTCTCACCAAAGATGGTCCCTATTTTTCTATTTGCAATTTTACATGCTTTCGAACTGCCAGGTTGGAAGAAGCTGGGAGAAGTAACAGGAGCTCACTCTGTTAGGGGTTTGAACTGCCGAACTGCTGACCTTTCTGATCGACAAACTCAGCCACTGGGTCACCACATCCCTTTCATCTCACCTACTGTAGCTCAATATGCACTCATGATGCTGATCTGCCATAAAACAGAATAGCTAATGGTCAGATCCCACCTCCAATATTATGCCCATTCCTAGATAGCACACTTTCATGATTCAGAGAAATTGGGGTTGGTTTACAAGTATCAGTACGCAGGCTGCTGCATTTTGCATCTAATGCTGTTTCCAAGTCAAATTTAAGAGTATATCCAGGTAGAACGTGTTACAGTAATCCAATTTGGAGATAATGGGGACATAAATGACTGTAGAAGAATTGAAGCAATGACTTTTGAAGGACTGCTTGGCTTTCAGAAGGACAACTAGAGGGGTTATGCTTGATTATCTGTTGACTCTTGGATACCAAACAAAGATAGTCCTCAACTTACTAGGACCAGTATTTCTGTCACTAAGCAATGCAGCCGTAAAGTGCAACATCATGTGATTGCATCAGTTAGTAACAGAAATCCTGGGAATCCTTGTTACTATTGTAACTCCAGACATGTGGGTCATTAAGCAGGAAATGGAAAGAGTCCCATGTAAAGGGGGTGGGGGTTGAAGGAGACCCTGGGAGACCCAGTGCAGGCTGTGCATGAGTTGGGGTGGGATGATGCAGTGCGGAGCAAGCTCAGAGAGTCCAAAGAAATTGGATACAAGGTGTGCACATTAATACTGTTCAGTGCAGGAAAGCTGGGGAAAGAACACACTGCAGCTCTGGACCGTAAGAAGCCCCTGAGCCGCAGCACAGAATGAGGTGCAGCCCAAGATGCAAAGTGAGTTCTTGCTGTCCTGAGAAGCTACAGCCCAGCCCTCATCCCAACCTCCGTCACTTTAGATGACCTTTGCCATCTTATTGCTCCTGCTATTAGCAAGATGTGCCTGGTCTGGTCCTTTGCAAAGCAGCTACTGGCCACATGAGACCATCTTCCCCAGTTCTTGTGAAAAAACCACCAGGCAGACAACTGGGGAAGAATGCCTTGTGCAGCTAGCAACTGCCTTGCGAAGGGCTAATATGGGCATGCTTGGTGAGCAGTGGAAGCAAGATGATGGCAAAGATCAGCTGGGATGGCAAGGGCCATGGAGTGCAGGGCCAAAAGAGCATAGATAGTTGGGTGGGGAAATTGAAACATCCTTGCAGTCATAAATGGAGAAAGGCTGTCAAATGCCCAAATTTTGATCACATAATCACAAGGGTGCTGCAACAGCCATAATGTTGGAAATTGGTCATAAATCCCTTTATTCAGTATGACAGAAGCAGAAGCTGGGCAGCCAATTCTTTGAGAAAGTTTGATTTGGGTTCCTGCCCTGGACTGGGTCTCTACTCAACTGTCCACCTAAATCATCATTTCCCAGCCTTGGTAGCTAAGAGATGTGGACTTCAACTCCCAGAATTCCCCAAACAGCCATGACTAACCTCTTGAATATGGAATTACCGTACTTAATTCTTTTCAAGCATATATAACCAAGAAGTCATCTGCAAGAATCACACTGTTGTACAAAATATTTCCCAGATCAAAATATTGGCACTAAGGTAAAATTGATTTCCCAGTCTCTAGGTTGTGTTATGCCAGAGTCAAATGTGTAGTTGGATCTAGTTCAACGTGACCTGATTTAACAGTCCCAACAGCTATATTGCCTTTGTTATTTAACAAAATATTTAATTTGTAAAGATGTCTGTTGTTATTATTGTTTGTGTTTTTTTTAAATCTAAATTTGGAATTGTTGGAATCTTCCACAAATTTCTTAGAACGGCCAAGTCAATGAGAACAACCTGCCATTCACAGTATTGATAGACACAGAAAGACTGTTGTGGAGTTTCAACGTTGAGAAACAGTCCAGTTTAGTGACTCTGATATCAGTGGCCGAGAGCCAAGAAGAAGATGAACAAACAAACACAGTTAAGGTGACGGTAACATCTGAGAGGGACCATCTATGTTATAACATTAAGAAAAACAATGTATGAATAGAGCCCTTTTGGAGAAATTAAGCAATGGTGCCAAAATCTAATGCTGACTGCAGAAAAAGTGCAAAAATATTTTTAAACAGTTCACTGCAATCTATAAGTAAATATTAAGGAAGACTAATTTTACTCATGGACTCTTTTCAAGTATGAAATCTGACTACAGGTTCCCTTCAGTTCAGGGTCATGGGATCATGAGAAGCAGGGACTGCTGCGAGTCCCATCCCCAAGGGAGATACACCTGGTGGGACCCAGAAGAAGGGCCTTCTCTGTGATGGCTCCCTTTCTCTGGAATATCATTCCCCCAGAGATTAGAACAACTCCCCTCTAATACTCTTCCAGAAGGTGCTAAAGACCTAGTTCTGCCAGCAGGCCTGGAGAACCCAGAGCAGGATTGAGCCCATTAAATGGCTCGTGTGATCTGATCTGGCTGGGACATGGGGTGGGGGTGATTTTATTATATTAGACTATATTAAATTATTAGTTTCTTTTTATTAGTTTTATTATTTTAAATGTGATTTTATATTCTGTAAGCAGCCTTGAGTCGCCATGGGCCGAATAGGCAGCAATATAAATACAATAAAATAAATAAATAAATAAATAAATAAATAAATAAATAAATAAATAAATAAATAAATAAATAAATAAATAAATAAATAAATAAATAAATAAATAAATAAATAAATAAATAAATATAATAATAAATAAATAAATAAATAAATAAATAAATAAATAAATAAATAAATAAATAAAAAATAAAAATCATATGATTGGTCAGAAACGAACATCATCCTGTTGCAATATTTTTAAGACCTGCAATTGTGTAATAGTAAAAAAAAATATGCCTTGCCACAAAATACTCAGAATTCAAGCCACATAGCCTACCCAACCACACTCTTTGTGAAAACACTCCATTCAGTACACTTGTCACTTTTCTATCAGTTAGCACTCTTTGCCTCTAAGCAAGTTCAGGCTAGAGTTAAAGTCAAGGTAAATGGGATAACCCTGACAAATTGTCCTCAACATAATTGCACTTCTATAAAAACTGAGTTTGTTGGCTGAATACTTTAGTCTGAGGCAGTAGTTCACAACCTTTTCTTCATCATGGACTCCCCTTAAATACCTTTATAATACCCCTTTAAATACCCTTTAAATTCAACCTAGAAGTAAGGAGGAACTTTCTGACAGTGAGAACCACCAACCAATAGAACAGCTTGCCTTTGGAAGTTGTGGGAGCTTCATCACTTGAGATTTTCAAGAAGAGATTGGACTGCCATTTATCAGAAATGGTGTAGGGTCTCCTGCTTGAGTGGGGGGCTGGATTAGATGACCTATAAACTCCCTTCCAACTCTGTTAATCTGTTAAAACCTTTTGTGGCCATGGACCACAAGACTTAACTCAAGATTTCAATCATAAAATTTCTTCAAATCGTGATCCTCCTGTGATGACATCATGGCCCTGTAGCTATAGAGGTTTGTGCCCAATACGCTTCTAAATATGATTAAACTTCCAACTCCTATCCTTTCTACTATTGCATAGATACGTGAGAGCAAACCTATGGCACGCGTGCCAGAAGTGACATGCAGAGCCCTCTCTGTGGGCACGCGCGCAGTCACCAGCTGCTCTTCTGGTTTCCGGCATGCACGTGGTCACAGACTCCAGCTGGTCTTCATAGGTGCCAGAAAACAGACTGAAAAATGGCCTGAAAAAAGGCAAAAACCGGTCAGGCTGTTTTCAGGCCATTTTCTGAGCTGTTTTCAGGCTGTTTTTTGGACCATTTTCTGGGCCATTTCTTGGACCATTTTCAGGCTCTTTTTTAGGCCATTTTTCGGGTCAAAAACAACCTGAAAAATGGCCTAAAAGTGCCCCCCAAAACAGCCAAAACTGCCCAAAAAACAGCTTGGCCGGTCAGCTGGTCTTTAGGTTTCTGGTGCTCCGGCATGCACACTCACATGCAGGTGCGCTCCGATTTGGGCACTTGGTGCTGAAAAGGTTCGCCATCACTGGCATAGATGTATCGCTTGTAAAGGCTTGGGATCAACTCTGTTGGCTTTTGAATGAAGGAAAGCAGAAATGTTTTTAGCATTTTTTAATCTACTTCTGGATGGAAGAATGGCAGCTAAAATACAAGTAAAATGACTATATTTTTTGGTGATAGCAATTAGCTTTTTAGCAACTTCTGCATTAATAATCATTCCAGATAATCGAAATTCTTCAAGAACTATCCCTGCAATGTAAGCGACCTCTTCCATGGCTCTTTAACATTCCACACTTGACAAATTGCGTTATTTCCTTGCTTCCCATTCAGACTGCAAACAATAGGTAAAGGTAACACTGAGTATTGCCTATAATAGATTGTCCCACCTTGTCCTTCCAGCAATTCCTAAAAGAAAAGGAGGGAATAGCAAACACCCACATGCCTCCATAAACACACATTCACTGTGATTACATGAACAGACTATTTGATTAGAATGGCATGCCCATGGACGTTCCTTACAAAACAGCCAACAATATGAGTTCACTAAGAAGGGTTTAGAACTGCATTTATAAATAATATAAATAACATTTCTGTAAACATATTGGCTGACTAGAAAACCATAATTTCCCCCAGTTCTCTAAATGTTCTGCATACTTATGTAATTATGACAGTTTAGCAAACATTAGCCAAAGTAGGACAATTTATTATATTAACTAATATGGTCACTGGTACAGAAATTTTAAAGGTTGCCAATCTAACGCTCCATAAGATAGGAGAAAATATTTATTAAATCTATTAATAGGTTTTCTCCTATAAAAATTCCATAAAAAGGACAGTATAACTCTCAATGATTGAAAACAAAGCAGTAGTGTATTTTAATACATAGATATCAAGTTAAGCAAATTGGCCAGTCACATTATCATGAACTACTCTGAGGAGTAGTAATTCTCAATAGTAGAAAGTATATTACATCACTTTTTCCCAGGACCTTTCTCCAACTGAAGCTGCCAAATGCTGTATTTGCACGGTACACTCACCCATAGAGTAGATACCCATATTTTAGCCTAGTACTTTATGTAATATTCTCATGACATTGTTTTTTTTGGTTCTGCATATCATGGAATCTCACAAAATGAAGCAAACCATAGTACAGTTAAACATGTGTAATCCTATCATGCGAGTACAATCATGAATTGAATCTGACACCTTTTCTGTATATGTCATAGCTAAAGTCATTGTGCTCTGATGTTTCCATTGATTCCTTCATTTTTTTAAAAGTGTAAAATATCCATGACATCTGAGAAAAGAACAAGAGTGTACTTTACTTTTCCTTAAAGTGAAATTTGTAGTTCTGCTATAACATGAGTGCTGCAAAAATCCATTCATTCACAGATGGCAACAAAGAATTAGTGCTTTCTGCATCTCTCTACTGCCATGTATTGGTCATATGCATTTTGCAGCTTTGATATAATGGCCTTGATTCCTATAGCTGAGAAAGAATGAGACCTACCGAAGACTGCACGCCTCATTCTAGGAGGGGAAAAATGTTTCTGTGGAGGCAGAGAATAGTTCAAAGTTTCTGACAATATTAAATTGCAGCAAAGCAGTTTATTTTAAGACAGTTTGCTCTTAAATACAGGCTTTGTAAGAATAATCAAATGTGGTATGAAATGCTAGGGAGGGGGCATGGATTCTTCCTGTCTAAGTGAAATCTCAGTCCACAAATTACAAACATTGTAAAGAAATTGTATGTAATGCAAGAAATTCTGTCCTAAAATCACCTTGGGAACAGATGGTTGGTGCTCTTTAGACCTAAGGATTTTTTAAACAAAACTTTTTGTGTTATAAATTATTCTTAAGCTTTTCACTGAATATTAGCAATGCATATAAATACAGAAGCACAGAAATATATTAATTTCCTAAGCCTTTTCATTATGGCTATATCCTCATATTAAGCGTATCATAGTTAACCAAGTTTCTGGGTTCACACAATATACTAAGGAAAATAGATGATTATTAATTACTGAGTGTGCAGAGTATGTGCACTGCCAATGGCATTTGAAGTTGTTTTTTAGTATTTCCATTTATACAAATAATTCAGTTATTAAAACAAATACTTTTTAATTTCAAATACACATTTTACCTCTTTCCAAACGAAATATTATTTTAAAGGAAAGAGGTAGATTCAGATGAGTTGGTGCTTTTAGCAATTTAAAACACAGGCATTGAAGTAACCCATCAAAGCACATTAATGTCTAGTAGACTGAGTTATTCCTTTTTGTTTAATCATGTATCTATTTTTATTCTATCCTTTTTCTAGTCCTAATGTATTACTATTGTGGGGGATAAGTATTTTTTTTCCTCCCTTCTTCTTGAACATATAGAACCTCTATACTTCTGGAGAACTTGTATAAACTACAGACAAAAGGATGAAACTAGAAAATATCTAAAAGTGAATTCATTTCACCTTAGATGAAAACTTCACCAATTATTCTAGTGTCGGAGTGATTGCCAATTATGAACAAAAATATTCATTAGTAATGATTGTCATTTTTCTCTTCTAACAGTAGAGTTGTCTTAAATGTGCTGAAAATTAGAGTTCTACAAACAACTCAAGAAGGAACTAGATAAATATGTGGAGGGAAGGATCAAGACTCTAACAATGCTGCTTCTTTGATCATATCTGGAAACTCTTCTTTTAGTAAAAATGGATCTAAATAGAGCTTTTGCGTTACGCTGGCCATTAAAATGTGACATTTACATGATATGCCCAAGCCGGTAAACTCTAGTATGAGTTTTAAGATTTGAAGAACTCTTGCGCAAATACAACTACAAATATGGAATATCTTATTTAAGGGGAGGGGAGGAGAGTGAGTTACTTCTCAATTAATACTAATCTACAAGTAAATTCCACCAATTTTCCTAAGGTTTTGCACTGAGGTTGCAAGGCAAATATGTCATCAATCCCAACTCCCAACCCATGTTCCCACCTGCCCATCGACCACGCTTTGGGCTGGTGCCTATATGCACTCTTGAAGATGATGAGATGGAGTGATAGCCATATAAATCTCTCAGATATTACAGAAGAGATAGATTTTTCATGCTAGGTTAAACCCAGTGTTGTCAGTACAGCATCCTCCCACATCTGCCTGCTAGGTATCAGATGCTGAGCAATTATGCAGATCTATATAAATCAACCGACAGCTTTCCGCCTTGGCTGGAAGCCAAGAATGCAGTGCCCGAGCGGCACAATTTCCAACGGAAAGCGGTCACCGTGTAGATAGATCAGTATGCAACACGTGTTACTTAGCCGGTCCTGCCATTAAAAACCGGTAACCGGCAACCCCTGATTTTAACACGAGGTAGCTGGAGACAAATCCAGGCGCATCTCGGCATACACCTGGCTTCCTTCTGCCATGCAGGAACCCTTTCCTCCTTCTTGCCTTGGCCAGTAGCAGACCCATTCACCCACCCACCAAAAAAACCCTCGGAGGGGCTGCCTTACAAACCTTGCCAGCCCCCCAGCCCTGCTTCCACTTACCACATTGTTAAGAAAATCCGCCTCATTCAAATCGCCCAAGTCCAGGAAGCTGGAGGCGCCCCCGGGGAAGGGCTCTAAGATACCGTCCATTGCGGAATACTCGAGCCCGAGGAAGGCGCGGAAGAGGTGGGAAGGAGGGAAGCCGCTTTGTTCCCCGCCAGAGCTGCAGGATCCGTCCTGAACTGACAGGCGGTGAGCCTTACTGCCGCGCAGCCCGGCGGAGCAGTTCCTCGGGCGCCGGGCAAAGGAAGGCTGCGCCTCCCTCTCCCGAAGGAAACCTGTAATCCATGGGGAGAACCGATTGGCCCGAGCGGAGGGACGCTTTCCCAGAGGGAGCGGCGGGCGCTCGCAATGGGGGCTTTGAGAGGGTGGGGCCGGTGGGGACCCCTCCAGTCGGGGGAAGAAGGGGGAGACGGGAACGGGGATGGGGTGGAAGGAGCGGGCGAGGGCTGAGGCAGCCTCCTAGAAGGTTGGAAGGAGGAGCGCCTCCGGGATCGCTGCCCAGCTGTGACCGTCACACGCCTTTCCCCAGTCCCCGGCCGTCTGACCGCCGCCCCCCCCGTGCCACGCCTCCTGCCACTCCCTCCCTCGCCTCGCTCCGGGATATTTAAGAACCGGGGCACCCTCCTCGGGCTCTGATGCAATCGAGGGGACCCGCCCACCCCGCCGCTTCCAATGGGAGATCGGGACCGGCAGGAGGGAGAAGGCAAGCGGCGCGGCGTTACGACGCGCTTTGCCGTTCGGTAGTATTGAGGTTGCGACCGGCAACTTCCCAGCGCGGAGAAAACGGCACTTGGAATCATCGGCGTGGTCTGGATGCAGGAGAGATCATGATGATGACGATGATGATGTGACCAAAAGATGGTCTGAAGTTTCGCCGTTTGCATTCTTGCGGGAAACAATCTTTGCGATCCTCTTGTCGATTTATAGGAAGATTAAATAAAAGTGATGTTAAGAGAGGTTGGAAATCCAGACAAGAAATAAACGGGATTGAAAGGGCCCAGCCCTGCATAAAGTTGTCTGATGGCCATCAGGATGAGAAACTCAGTTCCTATGGCATAATAAAAGTGTTTTTAATTTTTAGCCTGGTGTCCAGCATGGTGCATCCCATTGAGGCCAATCAAATTCATTCAGGCAACGGGCTTTCTTCTGAAAGAGTCTTTGCTGTGTTTCCCAAAGCAGCAGTGAACCATTAAGACTATTGCCACTGACAGCACCTTAGTAGTGGAATAACAATGAAAGGACTTCTCATTGCTTTGCAGGCAAAACCCTTTTCTCAGTGAAGATACAACTCATTTAAACCCTAACCCTAACCTTTCTCATGATCTGATGGGATAAAACCAGGAGAAGGGATATAGAGCCGAGGTGGCGCAGTGGTTAGGGTGCAGTACTGCAGGCCACTTCAGCTGACTGCTATCTGCAGTTCAGCGGTTCAAATTTCACCGGCTCAAGGTTGACTCAGCCTTCCATCCTTCCGAGGTGGGTGAAATGAGGACCCAGACTGTGGGGGCGATATGCTGACTCTGTAAACCGCTTAGAGAGGGCTGAAAGCCCTATGAAGCGGTATATAAGTCTAACTGCTATTGCTATTGCTATTGCTACAAATGTGTGAATCTAAAGGAACTACAGTCACAAATTAGAAAGGAAAGTGAAGCAGATCTGCTCATCAGTAACCCTGTAGTTCAGAATGTACACTGCCAGTAGAAGTTAGTTCATTTCCTGTATCCTCTTTAAATACTCTGTAATTATGTATAAATCTCATCATTTAAGAGTTTAGGGAAGATTATAGGGCTTCCTATAAATGGGATTATAGATCTTTAGCCAATTGCTTTTTCTTTCTCATAAATATCTAGATAAAATGTTTAGGAGAAAAGGTTAGGAAACTTTAAAAACAACTTTGAGAGTCAGTTCAGTGCAGTATACTCTTCAGATCACTGCATGTAGAAATTATTTTCTCTACCATATTACAAAGTAAACAATTCAATACAAATTGCAATACTTCGCCTGATTAGTACATGATGTGGTTTAAAGTTTAGAATTAATTTGAACTACAATGTGCTGGTAAGCTTTTTAGTGAAGCAACAACATGAAATCTCATGCAAAGGTGCAGGTCCAAAATCAAAATAACCAAAATCTTCATGAACCCACAAATCATATAAGAACCCTGCATTCTGAAAGAATTTTTGAATTCTCATCTAAAGTTTTACAAAAACATATAATTTACATCAAAATGTAAAATTTGGTAATCTTGAGATTGTCTTTAAAATATAAACTATTTAACTTTATGAATCCATTAATTCTACCTAAGAATGGCATCTGCAAGTATAACAATGAAGACAAAGTTGTTCACAAAGATTCTGGGTGAAAAGATAAATTTTGAAGAACGTATTCATGAGGATCAATGCGGGTTTTTATCTAAAAGACACTTAAAGTACATCCTTAGAAATGTGTTGGATATTTGGAGCAACGTAATGAAAAACAAGCTGCATTGATTTTCTTATATAGAGAAGCCTTTGACAATCTGAATTGGGCTTTCCTATTCAAAGATTTGGAAGATATGAACTTCAAAGAGAACTTTGTAAAATAGGGAAATTTCAATTTTATACTTCACAGAAAGCACAAATAGTTATTAATGGGCAAAGCCTGTGAGATACAAAAAGGAACAAGACAAGGATGGTCAGTCTCTCCTCTCTTGCTTATTTTGATTCTTGAAATGCTGAATAGAGACATAAAACAAGATGAGAGAATAAGGGATTTTGCAAATGATTTGGTATTGGTTTTGGAAGATTTTTAAAGGGAATTGAAATATTAATGGGAAAGCGAAGAATTTAGTGTGTTTTGTTATATTTTAAGAACAACCGAAGATGGAGATATTTTAAAAAACATGAAAATAGAAGATCAGAGAGAATTGATGAATAAAGTAGGTTTTAAAATTAAGAAGAAACTTAAAATCAAAATCATACTGGCTACGACAAATATGAAATGTATCTTATTTCAAAATAACTATGTTAAGACATGCAATGAAACTTTAAAAGGTATGTTAAGTTAGGAGAAAATGCAATTGTCATTCTTGAGTAGAATCCTATCCTGTCTAGAATGATGCTTTTGTTCCAAACAATATGTTTTGACAACTGATGCATCTTTTCAATAGTGGAAAAAAAGATAAATCTAAATTTGTGTGGCAGGGAGGGAAAAACCCCATAAGTTAAATATAAGATATTTCAGGATAAAAAGGAAAGAAGAGGATTGGGTCTACTTGATTTGAAATTATATTTTGCAGCTTGCTGTTGGGTTTAGATGAAAGAATGGGGGCTGCTGAGAAACAGAGGGTTTTTGGAGTTAAAAGGACACGACCTGAGACTTGAGTGGCATGGATATTTGCGGCACAACAAAGTCAAAGCCAGTGTGGATTTTAAAAATAATTATGTTAGACATGCCATATTGAGAATATGGAATAGATGCAAAACCAGATTTGGCAGAGGGACATAATTGGCCATGGTTTTGTTATTTACAGTTATTAGAAAGATTGAAAGAAGACAAAAGAGTTTATGGTTTTGAACATGGTCTAAGACTGTATTTGAAATGGAATTATGCACAAATGCTGAACATGGAATTGATAAAATGGTGTTTGATTTTTTTCCAAAGAGTAGTTTAAAAAAAATTTTTTTTTCAGACTCGGAGCCAGATTCAAATCCCTTCCATTTCCTGCTTCCTTGTTCATTTTATTCCTTTGCTTGGTAGACAAAACTCTTGTTATCATAAGCCAGGAAGGAATTAAAGAGGGAAAAGAGAGCAACGTAGTATTGTGCTATATTTTCCTGTCAATAGAAAAGAGAGGCTATAGTTAAAAATTTCACAAGCAGATAGTGTGTTTGCAAATGGAAGCACATACATGCAAGGGAAAATATGTACACCATGGCTTAGTTTTTCACTCAGATCTCTGGGAATAGCTTAGAGGAATAGGGCAGTTTGGGAAGAAAGCATTAATTACTGTTGTTTTTATGGAGAAATTTCATGAATTCTCTATCTTAATGAACAACCAGAGGCTGTGCCAGAAATAAAACAAAACCATAAGTCGAGCTATGTGAAAGGGTTATATCTTCTTTAGTCTCTGATAGCAGTCCAGATAAGAACATCAGAAACTGCCAAACTGTCAGAAATCTGTGGAGGAATCAGTGCACCAAATTATTGGGGATGTAAGAAAGCAAATATCCTGCCCTAGGTTGGCACATAGCCTTCTTCTATATAAAAGGTAAAGGTTCCCCTCGCACATAAGTGCTAGTCATTCCCAACTCTAGGGGGCGGTGCTCATCTCCATTTCTAAGCCAAAGAGCTACCCTGTCTGAAGACATCTCCGTGGTCATGTGGCTGGCTTGACTAAATGCCAAAAGCGCACGGGACGCTGTTACCTTCCCACCGAAGTTGTCCCTATTTTTCTACTTGCATTTATGCGGTGCTAGGGATTCGAACTGCCGATCTTCTGATTGACAAGCTCACCGTCCTAGCCACTGAGCCACTGTGCCCCTTTCTTCTATATATACCAGCCTATAAATGGAAGCTCATCATTAGAAAGTACCTCAAAAGTGTAACACTGGAGGATGTGCTGCCAGCATTCATGGGGAAATTGCCAAAGCCCACCAATCAGGAGCTATGCTATTGACAATGCTATGCTGTTCACCTGGCACACTGACTTGTAGACTAGCCAATAGGGCCGCAGATTCCTTTTGGATTCCATAAGGATCCTTGAGAACACAGAGAGTGCATTCAGAACCATATATTTTAAAAATGTGGGGAGCGGGCAAAGAAATGAAGTTGAGAATCACAGCCAGTGAATAGCCATGCAGTCACATATCTAAAATGAGTTTGGATTTCTGAGCTAAAGAATTTATTGGTTTAGTTTGTCCGGCCTAAATAAAGGCTTCCATAACATTTCCCCCTCACAGACATGATTACCTACTCAAATAAATGCAAGATTATGAGGCAAGTTACATTACCTTGATATCCATTTGGGGAACTGAACTATTATTCATTTCACATCCCTAACAACCTGGATTGTTTTTGTTGCATTGTGTTTTCCAGCTGAGGCTGCTTTTCACTAGCTCTCTTGACCAGATTTCCATTTATCCCCTCTTTTTCTAGCTAATTTTCCTCACAGCTACTGTCTACAATAACTTTCACAAGGAATGTGTTGGAAAAATATGTCCCTGATTCTGATTAAATAAGTAACATTTCAATGGTTCAGTATTGTCATATCTCTGAAGGCTTAACTAACCTTTCCTGGGTGGGCATGAGGAGAATATTTTTATCAGCTTTTTAGAAGTTCAGGTAACATTTTAAATATATACTGGGTTTCTCCACAAAACTCTTCAGAGGGGAAAATAAAGAGCAGCCCTTCTGTTTTGTTTCATCATCTTCCCAGTTCAAATAACATTGTTTTTAGTCTTCGGCAGCCTCACCCAATGATAAGTAATTACAGACTTTCACTTGGAGGAAAAAGAGACAAAATAAAGGAAACCTTCTTTAGAAACTCATCTTTCAAACAGAAACCCCCAAATGTAATGCCTGTGGCAGTGTGTCAAACCCATTAACCAGAGGAAAATGCATGCTTATGCAGTGATAATGGGGAGAAGTGTTAAACCAATTTCAAAGGAAACCCTACTCCCTACTAGCACTGACGATGTTACCTGGTTTGAGTAATGAAATGTCTGCATAGCAATAGCAATAGCAATAGCAGTTAGACTGCTTTCAGCCCTCTCTAAGCGGTTTACAGCATCAGCATATTGCCCCCAAAGTCTGGGTCCTCATTTCACCCACGTCGGAAGGATGGAAGCCTGAGTCAACCTTGAGCTGGTGAGATTTGAACCGCTGAACTGCAGATAGCAGTCAGCTGAAGTGGCCTGCAGTACTGCACTCTAAACACTGCGCCACCTTGGCTCTCTCAAACAGCAAGCTCAGAGAGCACCAAGGAGCCCTCATGTCAACTGTGGGAAATAAATATTCTCCTTTATTGATCATTTCTATATGTGTCCAGCTGCTGTATTCAGTTATGGAAGGACTTTGGGAGATTTGTAATTTTATGGTTTTTTTTTTTTTAGTAATAAAGAGTACCGTAACTCCTTTTCACCTGCTCCAGGTTTGAACTACAAGCAGACATTCATACCTACACTATACCAGGAGTGGAGTAGTATAAAAATAATGCTGCCTTATTCAATATGTATGCAGTCTGGAAAGGAAACAATAAATAATATATGTGAAAATATAGAAAGGCCATAATCTCACCTTTACCTAACTTGGGCCTTTATCCCCTTTCATCCATTATTTGTGCTCCTCTTGGCTCCATCAAATAATTCTTAATTCCACAACAGGAAAGCATATATTATATGAAATACATTATATAATATTAGTATTGATAGGTAGGCTGGCTGAGTAGGATTTGCCACATGTCTCAGATGCAAAAATAAATTGCTTTGCAGGCTACATCCCTTGAAATTGAGTGTGAAGTATGGCTTTGCTACTATGCCTTAAGTATCACAATGTACTGGCCAGTCCTTATTCCAACATCATAGAAGAGACCATATTTTTATACACAAAATAAATATCTCAAAATATAATAAAGCTATGTTGTAATAAAATATTCCATAAGGAACAAGTGATGGCCCAGCTACTTAGTAGCATCTACCCGATGTTAAATGATCTCAAAAAGTTAACCAGGATCAGATCTGATTTATACACTGATGAAATTACAGGAACTATGGCTATACACTATACTGAGAAATCAGAGAAATATTCTGGAAGAAGATGAATGCAAACCATTATTGTTGCCATGAAAGTTACTTGTATAGTTCATACTGATGTAATCATCTCGGATCAAACAGTTGAAATTTTGAGTTGAAATAGACTTTGCTTACAAGTTATATGGAATATTATGCTTAAAAGTAAATTATTACTTTTACCAACATTTCTATACTCAGCGTATAATTCTTGTTTTATTCCTTTAGTGGAATAGCTTAGAATTGCACATCTTATTGGTGCTGTTTAGAAAACGTATTTCTTTTGCATGATTAATAGCTCAGTGGTTTTTATTACTATTATGCTGAATATTTTTATTACTTTTTAACTATTAAATAGTATACAATAACAATAATAATACAATATTAGTATATCTTTAACACCATCAAACAACATTTGCCCATCTCAGGTCTTTGGGAAGGACTTCATAGATGGATAAAAATGCCAAATCCAGCCTAAACATCTGACTGACTATGCAAGCAATCATAATACTGGTGTCATATTAATAATATTATAATATAAAATAGGACATACATAGGATATAAACTGTATTATTTGTCAAATTTAGATAATCTATCAGTATTCATGTCAGAAGCACCTACATAGTTAAACTGAAGGGTGCTTCTGGGTTGAAAGGATTTGCCGGTGACAGCACCATTGTCCATGGGATGTCTGATTGCCATAAAGAATGCATGCCCATCTCGCTCTCGGATTTCATTACTGAAAAAATGTTAAGAACTGATTAAAAGTAGTCATATATAAAATAAATAACTCAAGCAGTTAAATTGCTTACCCCAAGGCACCCAAATCTCTGTTGATGTTTGGAAAGTGACTAAGTATAAACCTAATAGTGCTGTTAACAGAATAATAGAGTCAGAAGGGACCTTGGAGGTTCTCTAGCCCAACCCCTTGCTCAGGCAGGAAACCCTATACCATTTCAGACAAGTGGATTTCCAATCTTCTTTTTTTTGAAAAACTTCCATTGTTGGAGCACCCACAACTTCTGAAGGCGAGCTGTTCCACTGGTTAATTGCTTTTACTATTGGGAAATTTCTCCTTAGTTCTAGGTCGCTTCTCTCCTTGATTAGTTTCTGTCCATTGTTTCTTGTCCTACCCTGAGATGCTGTATAGCAATAACACCTAGACTTATTTCCTGCCTTAGAGTGCTTTGCGGCTCTCTCTAAGCAGTTTACAGAGTCAGCATATTGCCCCCAACAATTTGGATCCTCATTTTACCCATCTTGGAAGGATGGAGGGCTGAGTCAACCTTGAGCCTGGTGAGATCTGAACTGCCAAATTGCAGACAGCTGACAATCAGCAGAAGTAGCCTGCAGTACTGCATTCTAACCACTGCACCACTGTGGCTTTAGTCTCTATTAGTCCTCTAATTAGAACTAATGTATGTTAAACAGTCTCCATTTAATATACATTAATCCTAATTCATTATCTATCTCCCCCATACCATGATTCTCTGTTGTTTCCTTGCTGGTACGGTATATCCGCTACGGTACCAACAACGTTGATTCTCTTTATCTCTCTAGAATTTTTACCTAGAGTAACAGGAAGCAGACATATATTCATTTGTATTCCGTGCACTTGCTGAACTTTAGTCTTTTCTCTGTCAATTCACCATGGAAGCAAAGCAAAAGGTTTACATCTTCTGCCTCTTCCGTTCAAATAGGTTGATACTGTCACTTGGTCTTTTCTCTGATGCAGAGTTCTGACGTCAGGTGGGTTGGTTAACAGCCTGAAGTGTCTCTGACTCATTCAGCAGGGGTGAGATTTGTAGCATGCCCTTTTCTATTTCATATACATACATACATACATACATACACACACACACACACACACACACACACACACACACACACACACACACACACACACATATATAATGTGAAACCTGATTCATAACACGAGAGGCAGTGCCATTCAGTTTAGGCTTTAATAGGCATCTCCATGGCAACTGATTTTACAGGCATACTTGAAGTGTTACTACTATAGCAAGTTCTAATTATTGTCCCTTGCCAGTCAGCAAAAGCAGATTATTATGTCTTTATAAATCTGTTTGCTATGTTGGATAGACATGGAAGACACACACACACACACACACACAGAAACACACACATACAAATCTTCTTCCCATCAAAATCAACGGAACTAGTTCCATGTTCTGTTTTATTAGCTGATTAACGAATTAGCTGATAGATGGAATCTCCTATTTAATGCCTGTGGTCATCAACACACACCCATGTACATACCAAAATCCTTGCTTTTTTGGATATGTGTGTGTATTATTATGTTTAGACTATTTTAACTTTGAAAAGTTGGCATGCTTGCAAGCTGTAAGACAAAGTACCAACTTTCAGTTTTTATATATTGATTCATTTCCAATAATGCTAATTCAGGTTGGTTTCCAGTATAAATTGTAATTTAAAACCATCATATTCATCATGACTGAAACTTTTGTGAATGGAAAATTGTTCTGTCAAAACAATTGTTTTGTAGAGTGCTGAAAATAGATTTTCAAATTCAAAATGTGACCATTAGCCCCCCTAAAATCAATTGGCTTGGTAAAGCTTGTCAATATAGTGTATCTGGATGATGAAACGGAGTAGCAACCAATCCCTTCTCATGTGGCCACAGTTTTCAAAGAGCACAATGTTCTAGATAACTCTCTTCCCCAGCTGTATTTGACAGACACATTCACACAACACTGCAACCCTGGCTTATTAACAAGGATAACAGACATGCAAATTGCTGATTGATATTTCTGACTTTGGACTGCCTAACCAGAAAAACATTTCCTGTTTCTCCCCCCCACCTCTTTTTTTTAAATAAGAAAGATAGAATACTGGGGCTATAGGTACCAGTAGTTCTTGAGTTAAAACAGTAATTGGGACTGGAATTTTTGTCACTAAGCAAAACCTCACCTGACCACATGTCTTAGTGATGGCATTCTCAGAACTCTCTGCTGCTATTGTTAATCGATTCTTGCTGCTTGTTAGGTGAGGACTCAACTCGATCCAAGCTATTTTTGACTTGGTCATTCATTGCCCCAAGCCTGAGTAAGGTAAGGAACTGCCTCCTCTTGAATTCCCTCCACCTGGCTATTGCTGCCCCATTTCTACTCTTTTGGCCCTTTGCACAGCAGCCGCAGTAGTAGCAGCACTAGTAGTGATGGGGGTAAAGTAGAGACTTGGGGGCAATGGAGGCCAGCTGAGAGTGCTAAAGGCTCAAGACCTCTACAACAATTCCAGAGCCACGACTGAGGAATGCCCTCTGTAGGATGGCCAAAAGGCCAAAGATGAAGAAAGATGGCCAGGATAGCGAGTAGGGGAAGTTAAAATATGCCTGCAATTGTAAGTGCAATTACAATTGATCACATGATGGCAGGGTGTTGCATCAGCAGTAACTTTGAGGTCTGGATATAAGTACCATTAGTTTCGTCCTGCCATAACTTTATACTGTGCATTTTAAAAAAAGCAATAAACACAACTCATCTTCCACCATGGAAAACCAACATAGCACTTCTATCCTCCATACACCCTGCCATAACTTTGAATGGTCACTGAATGAATGGTTGTAACTTGAGGCAACCTGTACTGTACATTTTTTGTATAGCTTATCATGTTTGCATGAATTTGTCCAAGTATGAATTATTCAAAAAGTCGTGCCTAAGCAAATTATGGTTCGGGGCAATCAATGAGCACATCCTATTTTTTTCTTTCCCAATTGTTTGACTGAATTATACATATGGTTGATGGAAAAATTAGTGCAATCTTTAGCCAGTGTCTGGACTATAGGCACCAGAAGTTCTTAAACGGGAAAGCCACTTGGATTAACCTGTGGGAAAGCCCATGTAATAAATTTGTTCAGAACTTTGATTAGAGGAGAATAATATTCTTTGCTAGATGGCTCTTATAAACCCTATTTTATGTCATCCACTGGTGCAGTAAACCTCAAATATTAATTATTGCATACTGATAGATGCTATTGAAGTTTAATGATAATTGGAATTATTTGTGCCACTTATACTACATTGCACTGCGACTGATTTCTAATAATTCAGGCTATTCTAGAATGTAATGCTATAATAGATCAAGGAATGCCATTTGCTTTGTAATATTGAAATAGTGAATTAATATTACAGAACACAAGAGCTTATTTTGCATTTGAAAACTGTTGTAAAATAAATCAACCAACTTTTGCCTTGATGAGTATACTTTCATGTTTTACTTTTTGATTTATTAAGTAAAAATATGTTTTTGAAGATCTTAGCTATAGAGATGACAAGCATTTCACATTGTATTGTCCTGAAATATTATTGTCATTGGATAATTAAGTCTGCCTATGATATAGAATTATTGTTTAAATATCTTGGGCTGCCTGTATATATTTTAATTCTATTGCAATTGTAGTTTGTTGTTCTGGATCTAAAAGTTTCAATAAAGGTAGCAGTAAAAATACAGTACCTCCTGATTCTTCTCTTTTGTTTAGTTGGTAGAAAAGACACAACAGTGCTGATGAAGTAGGGTTGTTTTTAAAAAGCCTCTGGGTATTTGCCTAATCTTCAGTTGGGGAAAACCAGCAGGTTTTTTTTTAAAGCGGAAGAATAATGCTGAATCAGGCACAGTGAATAAAGACAAAGATGGAAAGAATAGCAGAGTGGTTAACTCTACTGGGAAGATAAAATATTAGAATGAGAGACTTCAACCATTTTTTGAGGGAAATAAGATAGTTGCTGGGATTTTTAAAAAGTCTGTTTCATTGAGTATTAAAGGAAGCAAAGCATGCAGGTAAATTAGGAATTTACTGTAAATGTCCGTTGCAATTCAGCTTTGCTGAACTAATAAAAATAATTCAAGAATATATTTGGTGCCATAATTACCACTGATTGCAGAGCGTTTCAGGATTCAGATACATGATGGGGTGTTGTGTTTGTTTTTTTTGCAAGGACAGCTGAATCTTAACAGCTGTCCGAGCACTGCAAATTTGATGAGGGTCTAAAAAAGGATACCGTGAGAGATTGGCTAGTCTATGGAATTTAGAAAGGCAACATTGAAAAAAGACTCTCTAACAGAGGCAGATATAATATTGAAGGGAACATTTGAAATTGCTATCTCCATGGAAACTACTGCTAGAGAGACTATAAAAAGCAATCCACTGCTAAAGATAAACAAGACATTCCTTGAAAAGAAGGGTACTAATGCAATGCTATAGATGACGAGTCTGATAGTGAAAGTGAAACAGGAATAGCTACTGTGGAACTCCATAACATAAAGGGGAGGAAACAGATCAACAATGGTACCGCTCTGATGATAAGTGAATAGCAAAGCCTTATCAAACGGAATTGGAAACTCATTCTGCTGCATCAGTTGTACTGCAGTGTGGATTAAAAGCAGTAGTTCAGAGGAGCTGAATTAAAGATACAGAACTATTTCTTTAAAAACCTATACTAGTGGAAAGATTGTTCCTGTGGAGTGATAACTACAAGCGAACATTACATTAATTATGTATGTTGAAGGTATATAGCAGGAGTGTCAAACTCAATTTCATTGAGGGCCGCATCAAGGTTATGTTTGACCTTGGGGTGTGTGACTTCGGTGGGCATGGCTTAGGGGTGGGCATGGGCAGGGTGGGCATGGCCAGTTCAACCTTCTGCAGCCCTCTGCCAGTGTGCAGCCCTCCTGGGCTCCTTTTTCACTGGCAGAGGGGCTGCAAGAGGCCGTTGCAGCCAAAAACAGAGCCTGAGAGGGCCATACACAGCCCTTGTGAACTCCATTTTTGCTGGCAGAGGCACTGCGGACCAAGCCTTGACTGTTTCCAGGGCGGCCCCGCAGGCCATATCTAGCACCCCATGGGCTGAATCTGCCCCATGGGCCTTTGAGTTTGGCACCCCTGGTATACAATATACTATGAACACTGATGGCCCAGCACTTTAAGGTGATATAATACTCATGAAACAGATTAGAGAGCTCACCAGCCTCCCTGCTACATTTCCTCTTGTAGAGACCTACTGAGAATGAGTTGAAAAAGCTACCGAATAATGCAGTACCTGCATTCAGAGATGCCATTGGACCATTCAGGTGCATCAAAGGTAAAATACAGATACAGGAAAATGTCACACCAAGGTTTCACAAAACATAGTCAGTTCCGTATACTGACTGTGTGTCATGACGTCAGTGGTGACTTTTAGTGACCACACAGATAGCTAGATCTTCAGGGGGATCTGTCCCCAACTTACTCCTTCAGGACTTCTACCAATACATCCATAGCTGCTATAATTGAGGCTGTAGCTGGCTCGCTGTGAGGGGGACGTCCTGCTCTCCGGGCCACTGACTTGGGGGAGCCCGAGCGCAGCTCCTCCGAGGAGATGCTCAACAACTTCCACGAGGCCAACAGCCCGGCGCTGTCTCCCCCAACCAGCTTCATCCAGTCCAGCAGTCTCGAGGCCTGACCAATGGCAGCATCCACCTGCCGCCCCACTACGCCCACGGGGGACACCCCCAGCCTCCCTCCCATGCTGGGATCCCTCTGCCCATGTCTGGAAGGGCCCCATCCAGCCTGTCATTCCAGAAGCTGCCTGTTGCAGGGAACTTGGAGGGTGCGAGGCCAGGGCCTGCGGGAGCATCCTCCATGGGGGCTCTTTCAGGGGCCACCATGGCTCACTTCCATGCAGGGACCACCTCTGAGGGGGAGCCATGGCCAGTGTGAGTGGCAAGGCCCACCAGGTGGGCAAGACCCTCACAAACCTTGCCGCTGCTGGCAACGGCATGACCCTGCCCGGAGGGAACCATCCTGGGAATGTTTCTTCGCATGCTGTTGGTAAATGTGCCCGGTCCAACATCTTTCCAGCAATTGAAAATTGTTTCTCATGTGGACAATTATATGTTGTGTGTTCTAGAGTCGGCAAACCAGACAATCTCTATATCTGCACAGACAATGGAACAACAAAAAATATTGTATACCCACAAGCATTGTGAAATTAAACATATTAGAAACTTGCGCTTTGTCTTTTCTTTCTTTTCCATTTAACCAGACTGGGCCACAGCAACGCATGGCCAGGTACAGCTAGTAAATAATAAATCACAACTGGCTTATTTTTGAAGTAGCATCATTTCAATGGAGATCAGTTGACCGCAGTTGTTTAGGCACCCACTGCTGATTTAGGTGACATCACTTCAGAGCTGAAGAAGCTTCTTGGATGAGCAGCGAAACGTCTTCAAAGAAAAACCAGAAAGTCCAATTGCCTCTTGAAAAAGTAGCTTTGGGACAATCATGACCTGAGAATCTCTATAGACTCTGTACCTGAAGAAAATAGAAAAGTGCTTCTGCAAAACCTCAGTAATAGAGAGTTCAGAGGAGTATGGCCTTTAAGCAGATACAGTAAATATGAGTTTGTTTGTTATTGTTAATAAGACATTTTGCACACACACTATGAATGCACAAGGCTTACACAAGTGCAGAGGAGAGGGAGGGGGAAATCAGGCAATCATGAATAAGACCAAGCTGTAAGATGTGTCACAGCTGGAATCCTTTTCAGGGTTTGTTGATTATTCCAACCTTATCTGTCCAATATAGTTATCATGCTATCCCCCTTAAACAAGCTTTTACGGAAGCACAGAAGGTGGCGGAATAAAGCTCAATGCTCACACATGTGTTTATTGATGCAATTCTGGCATAGTTGTATAACTGAACAAGAAATAGAGTTTGCATTGTGCTTCAGAAAGGAATTATTCCAAATGGACAAGGAACAGCCGTTTGATTTAACATTTCAACCAGTACTTGTAAGGAAAGGAATTTATCTTCATCACTAATAATAACCACCACTGTTAATTTTCAGTCTGTGTAAAGGGATTCTGCTTACAGCAACGACTTGAGTACAGAGCTTGGTTATTTGGTGGGTACAGATATAGAATAGAAATCAAAAGACACACAAACAACCAGATATAGACAGATTGCCTCATTACCCCAAAAGTGTAAACAGTATGAAAAATCCATATCAGATGAAGACTTCTTTGTCATGTACTTTCTCATAAGAGAGAATATGTAGGAAGGATCCAGCATTGGCGTAAATCTATACAACAACTTAGACTCTCTTGGAATCACAACAGAAGTTTCAGCTTAGAGAGTTGCAACAAGGCTGGGATAGTACCTGAGATGAGAAGTTCTGTCCCACATATCCAAACATTTGTAAATAAAATTTGTTGTTAATTTTCAGCAGCCTTCTTCTGAACATAGCTTGTTTATCTTGGGCTGCTCATAAATATTTACATTCTTGCATCTTTCTAGAAGTTTCAGGAAAGTAAGAGCAGAAAGTCCTAACTGTAGTATCTTTTGTTGAATCAGCAGAAAAGACACCACACACATAAGACAGAAAGGGTGAGTCCACAGTGATTTTAAATCTAAATTGCCCACTCTCCCAATGTGGTTTTAGGCTCTCGCTGACCACCAGCATCATGATTTTTTAAATTGTGTTTCAGAAGGGCAGGGGGAAAGGAACACCAAACAATACTTCTGAACTAGTGGCATTTGTGTGGGTAAGGGATAGTCTGTTCGGGATGCCACAAACAGAGGACACTAAAACCCACTGTCTCTGCTGGAATCAAAATTGAAGGGTCCCAGCCTTTGTGACAAATGCTGGCATAAGTCTCAAAATAATTTACTTTTATGTGCAAAATATTGTTTTGATGAACAATATTTCCAAAATGAAAGCAACTATTCAGAGCAAAAACATGATGCCCCCTGAATGTATTGGACTTTACCTTCCTTTTTTTTTTTAAGAATTATGGGAGTTGAAATCTACCATAAGTGGAGAATATGGGCATTGAGAAGACTCACCCTCATGCTCAAGACCTGGGAATTGAATGGACTGAAGAAAATAGATGAATTTTACAATACCAAATTCTCACCATGACTGCTCTTTTTAAATTATAAAGAACTCCATAAAATCATAACATGCTGATCTTGATCAGGTACAAATAAAGTAAATAGTATAGTATTGTTGTTTTTCAAATACTATTATCCTTCCTTCTATCTTGTGAAAACTGTTTTACCGCTTTCTATATCAATGGTGTCAAACTCAATTTCATTGAGGGTCACATCAGAGTTGCGTTTGACCTTGGGGGCTGGAGTGGGCGTGGCCAGGATGGGCATGGCCAGCTCGATGTTACTTGTGTCAGGGGGTTTCTGTGGGGGCCTGAGCACTCTGCCAGTGAAAATGGGGTCCCAAGCTCAGTTTTCGGCTGCAATGGCCTCCTGCAGCCCTCTGCTAGCGAAAATGGAGCTCGAGAGTGCCACACACAGCCCTCCTGAACTCTGTTTTTGCTGGCAGAGGTACTGCGGGCCGGTCCTTCACTGTTTCCAGGGCAGGCCTGCAAGTCAGATCTAAGCACCCCGTGGCCAAATCCGGCCCCTGGGCCTTGGGTTTTACACCCCTGGTCTATATTTATCTGTCTGCCTATCTGTCTGTCCGTCCGTCCATCCATCCATCCATCCATCCATCCATCCATCCATCCATCCACCCACTGTTTCCAGGGCAGGCCTGCAAGTCAGATCTAAGCACCCCGTGGCCAAATCCGGCCCCTGGGCCTTGGGTTTTACACCCCTGGTCTATATTTATCTGTCTGCCTATCTGTCTGTCTGTCCATCCATCCATCCATCTATCTATCTATCCCTACCTACCTTCCTACCTTATCACTCATTGAGGAAAATTTGAGAATGCATCATTTTCATCTTCCCATCCCCATGTTTTATCTTCATAATCATCCAACGAGGGAGGTTAGGCTGAAATATAACCCTGTGAGCTTTATAGTAACTGAGGGAGGAGTACCAGGTTTCCTTAGGCCTGCTCTGATGCCCTCTTCACACTTCCATCAGATAGGCTCCGTTGATTCTATTATGCAGAGTTTTCCAACAGCTGCTTCTTAAGCAGCCAATGACAAAGAGTAGATGGCATTAGTGAAACCTCATTCTGTCAGTTATGCATAAGATAATGTTGTCAGTGTAAAGGCATTTGTGAAATTTAAACTGGCAGGATGTATTTTCTTCATAATAGAAAGATAGTTGTGCCTAATGATTTGGTCTGGTTCTACTGCTTTCCTAGGTAAGAAATGGTTAGTAAAGTTCATTAATTTCCCAGTCAAATGAGAAGCAACCATTCTGGGTGGTGCTCATTTTCTGAGAAGCATAAAATCTCCCTGAAGTTGAGCTTGACTTTCAATGACTTCATGGACATGTCCATGCAGTTGTCTTGACAACAGCACCAAAATGGATCACTATGGTCTTTTGGGATGCTGTTATTCTTCCCAGTTTCAGCTTTCGCTGGCAATACAGTTTTCTGCTAACTCTCACTTCTTTGTTAACACAACATGGCTGATTTGAAGAGTTAATTTACCTTATAAGGGAGCATAGTGATCGAATGATTCTTTTGCACCAGGCCATTACAGTGCATTGGTTTCAGCCAAGCATTTTTTAATATATCATGTGCTTCTTGCATATATGATCTGTTTATCCCATTTCTATCTCCCATTTTTGTTGAGGAATATCAGAACAGTATTGTTGGATTTTGTAATCTTAAGAGTTCTATGAAATAAGTAAGTCATAAAACCATAGGGTTACAGCAGGGGTGTCAAACTTGATTTCATTAAGGACCACATCATTGGGAGCCAAGTGGGTGTGGCTAGGGTGGGCGCATGCAGCCCTCCCAAGCTCTGTTTTCATTGGCAGAGGCACCACAGGCTGGTCCTTGGCTGTTTCCAGAGGTCTAAGCGCCCCATAGCCATATCTGCTCCCAGGGCCTTGAGTTTGACACCCCTGGGTTAGAAGGTCCTTGGAGGTCTTCTAGCTCAATTCCCTCTCTGGGGCAGTACTTTTCAAATCACCCCAGACAAATGGCTGTTCAACTTTGTTTGAAAACCTACTGTAATGGAATACCTACAACTCCAAGCTGCAGGTTGTTCCATTACTTAATAGCTCTCACAGTGAGAACAAATTTGAATCTCTCTGTGTAAAGCTTCCCTCTATTGGTTCTTATTCCACCCTTATCCTATAGAGAATATGTCCACACTAGTTCTCTGAGACAGAGAGAGAATTTTGATAGTGAGCTTCATTTTAGAGCTAAAATCAAAATCATGTTTCTATGTACCATGTCTAATTTACAGTTACTAAATTCTTCTGTGGCTCTCTGCTTCCGATCTACTGGTTATCCATGATACCTATAAGTTATAAAGAGTTTCACCTGTTGATTTCTGTAGATGAAGATGCTCTCCAAATCAGAGGAACAGGGCAGGACATTATTTCTTAATCAGTTTGCAATCTCTGCCCAAAATTGTTGTATTTAAAAGTTCTGGCCCCAGAAAAGGATATTCCTCTGCTTCAGGACAGCTTTGAATATTAACTGCCCGGTTTGATAATTTCTTACTCCACATACTTCATGAAATTGCACCATGCAGAAGTGCCAAGCATACAATATAGGACAACATTTGAGGCAGTCAAGAAAATGTGATAGTTTCACAGAATTCTCCAGTTTTACAGGCATTCTAACAATTCATTTTCACCCCAGCTTGACTTCATTTCTCTTGAACATGAATGATGAAAACATAATTTCTATTTTTAAATAACCTTCACTGGTCCCTTATATGTGGATGTTAGGTATTCTGTGTTGCCACGAGCCACATATCGTCTAATATTTGCAAACAACAATATTGCATCTTTGGTTCACTGTCATCCTGTCATCCAATAATATACACCCCTTTTCATTTTTTCCAGATGATCACAAAATAAAATCAAAAAGCAATTATATGCTTTTTGTTCTTTTTCTAACATTTTCAGTAGGTATTATTTTGGCAAGCATATGCAAAAAGAATGAGAGATGGAAGGATACACATACATAGCCAGAGAGGGAGAGCTTTTCTTTCCCATGCATTGATATCCAGTTTCAAAGCTTGCCTGAGGAAAAGGTATTAATACTCACCAAGGGAAATATTTGCAGAACAGAATTAATAAGCAAGGGAGGTTCCAGTCACAGATTTATTCACAAGTTCTCTACTGAGGTCTTCCCAAATTTCCAATTCTACATTATAAGTGAAACATTAACTGGAAACTCAGTTCTTCTGAGGTCCTTTTCATTTTTCCCACCCTGGCATCTTCTGAGTGCATTATATTGTGGCCCGCCAGAGGCCAGAGGAACTGGCAGAAGTTTTGGACAGTGAGGAGGTTGGGGAGGAACATGGGTCAGTCCTGGAGTCTGGGAAAGGCTCTGTGTCAGAGGCAGAGAGAGGGCCAGAGCAGTATGCCAGTTATCAGCTACCTTCAGAATCAGACATCTGTGAGGCAGACGAACAGCTGGAGCCTGTTCCCAGTATGCGCATGTGCAGAGTTGCCAGATGAAGGGAACAGCTAAAGAACAGGGGTCGACTTGGGAGTAAGGCCAAAGATGGATGATGAATGGCCCACCCCAGAGGAAAAAAAAAGAGGAGTGAAAGGGGAGTGGAGTTTGCAGGAGACCATTATTTCGCTTAATTGGTTTGTGACTCCCCGAGACTCCTTGTCAAGTTTTGCAGATATCAGCCTGTCAGCTCTTTACGCCAGATAAGGTCTGTAAATCCTCCTTTGAAAGACTTTGCTGGATGTGAATGAGCAGAATTCACAGTAAATTAATAAAAAGTTTTTTTTGTAGGGACAAGGAGTTTGCGTCATGCTCTTGGGAAGCCTAGATCAGAACACATCATTTCCAATGACCGGCATCATTTGTGGGTGACACTGGCCATTAGTTTTAGTCAGGAATTTTATAAGTGAGAAATACTTTTTTTTACAGTGCTACTATTGTGGCCCAGCAGTGGCCGGCTGAGCTGTTGGTGGACTCTGGCAGTGATGACCATTATGGGACTACTCTGGAGGATGAAGAAGACTCTGTAGGGTGTTTGGAGTAAGATCAGGGACTAGAGAGGCCTGTTGGCCACCAGGTGGCATCTGAGTCAGGGAGGAGTGAGGAGGAACAAAGGGAAGTTGTCCCTGATATGCGTGTGCATAGAGCTGAGAAGAGAAGGGAGCAGTTGTGGAGAAGACGCCATAGAAGGAAATAGGGACAGGTGGCTACTGTTGTGGCCCCTCCCAAAGAGTTTATAGGTGGAGCGATGGGAGGGGAATCTTTGCAGGAAACCACAGTCCTCTTTACTAGCCCTTGAGAAAGCATTCCGTAAATCTAATCTTGGTTTCTTGAAGATGGCATTCTAGGCTCCTAGCCAAGGGGTAGCTTTATCTTGGTCATTAGTCGTGGCAGACAGCCAAGCCTGTGTCTGCATATTCATTAGAATCATGGGACAGAACAGCTATTTGCCTAAATTCTACCACATTTGTGGGTATCAGTTATTCAATATTTTCCTTATCAGTATCATGGACTCCGCTACACTTTCTTTTTTTGCTTTTCAGTAAATCTTTGTTCCTTCTGTCCACGGATGCAGCTCCAACAAGGCATGGCAATGCCAAAAAGCCAAGGCAACTTAAGTATCACCCTGCACTAGACGAAGCAATACATATTTTGATTCTTACTACTGATAATTCTCAACTTGCATCCATTCATTTTGCGGCTGTTCGAAGTTACAACGGTCCTGAAAAGAGGACTGACCATTTTTCATACTTACGACTGTTGCGTTATCCCCATGTCCACATGATCAAAATTCAGATGCTTGGCAACGGGTTCATATTTACGACGGCTGCAGTGTCCCAGGGTCATGTGATTACCTTTTGCGACCTTCTGAACAGCAAAGTCTACGGGGAAGCCAGATTCACTTAATAACCATGTTACTAACTTAACAACTGCAGCTGTGGCAAGAAAGGTCATAAAACGGAGCAAAATTCACTTAACCACCATCTCGCTTTACAACATAAATTTTGAGGTCAATTGTGGTCATAAGTCAAGGACTATCTGTATTGCATATCTTCTTTCCCTGTCCCACCTGAACAATCTCATATTTGTTGGGTCTAGGATTTTTGTGCCCTTTCATGCATATATTGCCCATCAGTGCATTTCCACATGCTACCCTCCCTTTTCTTTAATGGTTACTTGGAGATAATTTCTGTCTTGGATCATACAGTCCCAATGCTGCAATTTACTTGCTGACCTCAAAGGATCTGCACTTCCAAATTACAATTCTTTAGCAAAGCCCCTGTCTAGTGGCTTGTGTGTCTATGTGCCAGTAGGTGTGTACTTTTTAAAAAAAATTATACATAAATGGTTAAACTGTGGGTGTGGATGAGAGGAACCAAAACAGAGGAAAACAAGGGCAGAAGGCTGATAGTATCAGGCTATGAGAGATACAAAAAGGAAAAAGGATTACTATATTTTGGGCTGCAAGAGTTAGTCTGCTTCTTCTGTATTTATCACTGCCATAATTATTTTAATTGCACTGGATGGTTTATATTTAACCCTGTTTATGCGTACATGATCTTGTGAGGTTATGGTGACTCTGAATTCAAAGAAATCCAAGACCTGTAATTTAAATGTAGCTAACAAAATGAGGATGGAGGCCACTGAATTCTGAGCTTTTCCTAAATATAATAAAGGTAATGTACAACTTGGGGATTCTGTCAAATTGCAGGCACTTCTGCCTCCCCTGCCCATCCTTTAAAGGCCTTAATATGAGAGCTTATTTTTCGCAATGACTGCTTAGAAACCAAGTATTGCTCTCTGTCTGCATGAGGGTAAGTGTAGCTTGGTTTGAGATAAAATATTTTCTGTCAATACAGTAGATTATCAGTTTGCATACTGGGGAAAGAGTTCTATACAAATAGGTGTTTGTGCACATATGTCTCTGTGGGAACTATATATAGCTGCACACAAAAGATAAAACTGGTTGCTTTATGAGTTTCAATCTACGTTATAATAATTCAGATTTTCCCCCTTCCAGAAAATTGTTTGAAGCAAAACATAGCATTGATTTTATATTTGCTTTTTTTTTTTTTACAGACTCATATTTTTGCAATAACCATAAAAGTAGACAGGAAGACCTGACATGATCTCCTGGCATTAAGAATGCATGCCTTTACTAAATTTATTTGAAGTGCTGTTTTCTCCCTATTAGTGTTTTCTGGATATTGACATCCAAATAGAAACCAGAGATGCAATGCTTGTAAATGACGATTCAGGTTTTAAAACTTAATTTTGATGGCTTTGTTCCTTTTCTGATTCTGGGGTCAATGAGCCATCTGTAGCCTAGGGAGAAGCTTAATTAAACTCAGATAGTACAGAAAAAGCTTCCAAGAATCTGCCTGCCTAATATTCCTCCCCACCCAGCATATCTGTCCTTCATGCACATCTGGATAAAAGCTTGCATTCAAAGAGCAAAGAAAGCAATAGCTTTAGGCACCATTTCCTCGAGTAAGGCTGTGTTCCTGACAAGTATTGCAAATTCTTGCATCATATCAGAGCTACAGAACACCAAAAATGATAACCTGGCAACAATTCCTGTTGTGCAGGGTTATCAACTCATAGTCAAAGGATATTCTATCATTTTTCTAATGGAATGTTTTTTAAAGTGTGATCCAAGGACTCCTGGGGGTCCTTTAAGACCCTCTCAGGAGTCTGCAATATCAAAATTAGCTGTCAGCCTATGGTGAAAAATAATACAATATTAAAATCCCATCAATCATGTGAAATGCCAGCGGGAGCAAATGTGTCAATTTTAATTTTTAATATAGTAAATTTCAATGAATATTTCAAAGAAAAACTCTTGGTTTACTCCAGTGGTTCCCAAAGTGGGTGGTACTGCCCCCTGGGGGTGGTGGGATGACTTAGGGGGCGCTAAGAGGCAAGGGGGGCAGCTGGGAGGCGCTAAGAGTTAAGGAAGGTGGTAGAGGAGTGCTAGAGGTGGCCTCCTCTCAGGGCGCAAGTCTCTACTTGGAATGACAGGGCCATAGAAGGGGATATAGTGCGTTGTGTGTAAATAACACGCCCCAGAAAGGCCATCCAGTCTCCAGCGAGAGCCTCATACCAGCAATAGGAAAGAAAATGGAGAAACGCACATCTATGGGTGCATTTGAAAGCAAAGCAGAGAAGCCAACTCATTTCTTTCCCAAGGCTCCTTCTCCCCACTTGAGAACTCCTCTCAAAATCCTTTTCTGGTATCACTTCATCAAACCCATCCATCACATTAAGAATTTATTGAACAGTGAAGTAGTTACTAAATTTTACTGAGTTTACTAAGTTACTAGTTACTAAAGTTCTTGATAAATGACCATCACTTTTTGAAAACCTGGTATCACTGGATCATGTTCAACAATTTTGTTGAATTAACATTAACTAAAAAGGTTTTTAAATTGGATTTTGAATAAATGTGCAATTAATTGTTACAGTTTTGAATTTTACTGTTACTATCTTCCTTCCGTCGTGCAAACCGCCCAGTGACATGAACCCCCCAGCCACGCCCACAAAGCCACGCCCACAGAACCAGTAGTAAAAAAATTTGAATTCCACCACTGGGTGGGGGGCACTGAGGATCAGTTTGTAGCACCAAGAGGGCGGTGGACTGAAAAAGTTTGGGAACCACTGGTTTACTCCATAATTTCTTTTATAATGGGAAAGGTCCGGAGCAGTGGTGAGATTCAATTTTTTTTTACTGCCAGTTCTGTGGGAGTGGCTTGGTGGGTGTGGCAGGGGAAGGATTCTGTAAAATCTCCATTCCCTCCAAATTCCAGGGGAAGGTTACTGCAAAATCCTGATTTCCTCCCGATCAGCTGGGACTCGGGAAGCAGAGAACAGATGGGGGTGGGGCCAGTCAGAGGGTATTTACCAGTTCTCTGGACTACTCAAAATTTCCGCTACTGGTTCTCCAGAACTGGTCAGAACCCAGACCAGAGGAAACCATTCCCTCTGGTCTGGAGAGGGGAAATAAATTAAACCACTAATCTATTTTTAATATATCAAATATTCCTCTCTCAAGCCTTTGAATACTGGTTCTGCAGGGTAGGATGACTAAATCATGCATCCAGTAATTTGATTTTATTGATGGCATAGCTCTAAACAGGGTGATGTCCAGAAGCACTGAAAGTGACCATCTCCACTTTTCAGTTACAAGATGTGGAACATTTCTTAGGATTTCCCCCCACATTGATGACTGTGTCACCAATCTGCCACAACATTCTAAGACATTCACTCTAAGAAAATCGCATAAAAATGTCAATGTGCCCAATTGCTTTCAGCTTCCACTGACTATGACAGTGTAGACCACAGAGAGCCCTGAAGAGTGTATCAATTGACAATGACTTCCTTGATGGAGCAAGTAATCAAGCCCTTTTACACTGCTCAAGTGTCATTTATGGGATAGGCAATCTGAAAGAGCACAGCTGCAATTATGTGACATTCATTCACCAGCTAACAACTAGAGGCAGAAAGAGGTTAAGAGAACAAATGTAAATACCACATTTTCATGGCATCAAATTCAAGTGGAAAGGACAGAAGAATCAATTCCCCATTCGCCTTTCAGAATCCACTTCTTCTCAACAGCCTGTCCAGAGGACAGTACAGCTTTAGCAACTTCAGATTGGACCGGAAGGGATTTAACCACTGGAGCAAATTGCTTGGAAAGCTATCAGGAGAACTTTCTGCTTGGCTGTTCTAACCATTCTTAGAAAGTGCAGCAAGTCTCAGCAGTAGAAGGTATCTTCAACCTCTTGTCAATGGCTTCTGGAACTATGAAAGGATGAATGAATTCACTATGAATGAATTCACTATGCCAGTGTTGCATCACCTAGCACTAATTATTATGTGGTCTTTCTGTAGCCATCAGAAGCTGCTTTGGGAGTTTTGGTTTCTTTGAAAACAAAATCCCCCAATTCTAGTCCTCTAGGCAAAATTTTGCAAAAGAATGTGTTTGCTGTGAGCAGGATTTTTTAAGGAAAGTAGCAGAGCAATTAGCAGGCTTTAAAATTTTTAGCTAATTTGAGGTGCCATATGCAATGAACTAGTGATTTGTTTATGGTTTTGTGCTGCCCCAGATAATTGGGATAATTGAGAACGCCATGCATTCATGCGATGTGCATATACAGCTGGTGGTGAAATAAACTTTGCAGTGGCAATAAACTAGTGAGAAATAATGCTATCCATTTTGTCACAAACATTGCTGAAAAGTAACTCTGAACATATTTACCCTACAATTGCTTTTTCTCATTTTCCTCAAATCAAATTAGTAGACAATAACTTAGTAATAAGCATAAAGTTAACTATCATCATTCTAAATTATGATCTATTTTGTTCCTCATATAACAGATGGTAACTATACTAAAGACATGGGCAATATCTATATTTTCTATATTATTTTTCCTTGGATTTTACTATTTATTATTTTTCATCCCCTCCTCCTAGTTTAAAATGCAATTCTGGCTAACACATCAGAGATCTGATAAAGTAGATTCAATAGCATAAAAGCTTATGTCATCATACATTTAGCATTTTTAAAAAATGTTTAGTTTTTTATTGTGTTCTCTTTAGGCCTAGGAATCGGCTTAATACTCCATTGTTAATCCATGCTATCTCTTTAGCCTGGATCCCATAGAAAGGCAAAATTGTTACTCTTTAGACCAGGGCTGTCAAACTCGCAGCCTAGATGCGTCATGCGCTAGCCACGCCCATGGCCAGTTTAGCAAAGGGCAAAAAAGTCCTGATACGTCACATGACACCAATGTGATGCCGAGAGTTTGACACTCCTGCTTTAGACACTTATTAGAGAATAAGTCCTGTTGTGGCCCAGCAGGAGCCGTTGGAGCTGCCGATGGACTCCGATAGCGAGGACCCCTATTAGTCTGCTGTGGAAAATGTTGAGGACCCTGGGCAGGGTTCAGACTCAGAGCAGGGACCAGAGAGGCTGGTTGGCCACCAGGAGGCACCTGAGGCATGGAGCAGTGGGGAAGATCAAAGGGAGTTTGTCCCTGGCGCCAGGCAATGGAGGGCGGAGAAACGGAGGCAGCAGTTACGGAGACAGACTCATAAGAGATAATCAAGCCGAGGTGGTTGTAGCTTGGCCACTCCCAAGAGAGTATATAAGAAGAGACGTTGGGAGGAGTCCTTTTGCAGGACACAACCATTCGTACTAATCTGGAGAACTCCTTGTCTGGTCTGCCTTGTGTTCCCGTGTCTGTTAGAATCTGGGTTGCTGCCAACGTCTTGCCAGTGAGTCGTGTCTGGGCTTTCAGCCAACAGGATTATAATTGCTGTAAATAAAGAGTGGCAAACAGCTAAGCCTGTGTCTGTGTTCATTACCGGACGGAGGGGGGCCAGAAAAAAGTGCTATTTGCACCAATGCAACATATCTCTTCTGAGATTATAAGTGAACATAAGTCTATTGATTTCAAAAGATTTAAACACATAGTTGTATTTGTTTTACCTCTTCTAGAGATCTTTGTATGGCTTGTTTGTGATCGAATTCCAGTTTTGCCTATATTGGCCATATATGAAGAAGGCAGAAAACTATTCAAAGAAATTTCACAAGTTTCACTTTTCATTGTGGCAATTTTTCTGCTGAAAATCTCCTCCCATGAACACTATCTTTCTTTCCAAGCAGAATTTTTACGGCTATATTTGCAATGGACAAAGCAAACAAAGACATTTGTGGCCAACCCAGCATTTAATGTAGATTTTTAACTACCCTGCATTTCTAATTACACTGTAGCATGTTACTCAATGAATGATATACTGGACAACTCATCTTTGTAAGAAGTTAACTACAATTTTAAAAGGATCTGAAACTGAAAAGGAGCTTATTTATATTGTATAGATAAAATTGTTGGAACTTTTTTCTCCCCAGAGCCCAGCAGAAGCATTGGACCGCCGTGACCCGTCAAAACCACGCTCGACTAAGCCGCGCCCGATTAAACTGCGTCACTGAGGTCATCAACAGGGCGACAACAGCCAGCGCGGAGAAAGAAGGGCGCTTTAAATAGCGCTTTGAAAGCAAGCCGATTCAACTTAAGGTAAGGTTTAGGGTTAGCTTTAGGGTTAGTTTTAGGGTTAGGTTAAGGGTTAGGGTTAGGGTTAGGGTTAGGTTAAGGGTTAGGGTTAGGGTTAGGGTTAGGGTTAGGGTTAGGTTAAAGGTTAGGATTAGGTTTAGGGTTAGGTTAAGGGTTAAGTTAAGGGTTAGGTTTAGGGTTAGGTTAAGGATTAGGTTTAGGGTTAGGTTTAGGATTAGTTTTAGAGGGGTTAGGTTTAGGTTTAGGTGTTAATTTTAGGTTTAGCATTTACAGCGTGCTTCTGTCTCTGTGCTGTTGTCGCCCTGGGGATGACGTCAGCTACGCGGTTTCGTTGAGCGCAGTTTAGTCGAATGCGGTTTTGTGGTGGAACCTTGGACCACAACATTCCAAATGTTAGGATCTGGATGGGGGTGAACAAACTTGTGCTCAATTCAGATAAGACTGAGTGGCTTTGGATGTTGCCCCCGAAGGACTGCTTGGACAGTCCAGCCTTAACCCTGGGGGGTGAAATTTTACGCCCCTCAGAGAGGGCTCGCAATTTGGGAGTCCTCCTGGATTCGCAGCTGAAATTGGAACATCATCTGTCGGCTGTGACCAGGGGGGCCTTTACCCAAGTTCGTCTGGTGCACCAATTGCGGCCCTATTTGGATCGGGAGGCACTTCAAACGGTCACTCACACCCTTGTCACCTCGAGGCTGGATTATTGCAATGCGCTCTACATGGAGCTACCCTTGAAAAGTGTTCAGAGACTGCAGTTAGTTCAGAATGCGGCCGTGCGAGCGATATTGGGTGTGCCGAGGCACATCCACGTTACACCTGTCCTCCGTGAGCTGCACTGGCTACCAATTAGTCTCCGGACTCAATTCAAGATGTTGGTTATCACCTTTAAAGCCCTACATGGCTTAGGGCCAGAATACCTTCGAGACCTCCTGCTGCCACATACCTCCCAGGGGCCAGTAAGATCCCACAGATTGGGCCTCCTTCAGATGCCGTCAGCCACACAGCGTCAGCTGGCGGGCCCTCAGAGGAGAGCCTTCTCTGTGGCTGCTCCGACTCTCTGGAACCAGCTACCCCCGGAGATCCGGACCATACCCACTCTCATGGCCTTCAGAAAAGCTGTAAAAATCTGGCTGTTCCGGCAGGCCTGGGGCTGTTGACCTCATTGTTGAGGTCCAGCCCCGATTAGAATGAATGTATGAGGGTGTTGCTGTTTTTAAACTGTTTCTTCTCTCGTTATGTGTTTTTTTTTCTTTTATTTTTTGTAAGCTGCCCGGAGTCCTTCGGGATTGGGCGGCATATAAATATATTTAATAAAATAAACAAATAAATAAAATTTCCAGTTAGTTTGCTTTTAACCATGATGATTCAATACCTCTGGAGTGCCTCCATCCCCAATACCTCCCCAATGCCTCCATCCAGGCAGATTCAATACCTCCCCAATGCCTCCATCCAGGCAGAAAGAGCACGTTGGTTTCCAGTGTTGCCGGACGACCAACTAAATAGAATGGTTAGCTGAATAATTAACCTAAAGAAGGCATGTTTGTTTGTTTGTTTGTTTGTTTGTTTGTTTATTTGTCTTGTATGCCGCCCACTCCCGGAGGACTCCGGGTGGCTCACAAAAGACAAGGGAAAGGGGGAAACTAGACAAAGACAACATATTAAAAACAAAGCCAACATTCACAATTTCCGTGGAGGTAGATGTTTCTCAGACCCCCCCAGCCTGCTGGAACAGCCAGGACTTGGTGGCTTTGCGGAAGGCCGGAAGGGTAGTAAGGGTCCGGATCTCGACAGGGAGCTCGTTCCAGAGAGCCGGAGCTGCAACAGAGAAGGCTCTCCCCCGGGGAGTCGCCAGCCAACATTGGCTGGCAGATGGAATCCAGAGGAGACCTAACCTGTGAGATCTAATTGGTCTGAGAGAGGTAATCGGCAGGAGGCGGTCTCTCAGGTACCCAGGTCCGATGCCATGTAGGGCTTTATAGGTAGTGACCAGCACCTTGAAGTGGATTCGGAGACTAATGGGTAGCCAGTGCAGCTCGCGGAGGATAGGTGTAACGTGGGTGTACCTTGGTGCACCCACAATCGCTCGCGCGGCTGCATTCTGGACTAACTGGAGTCTTTGAACACTCTTCAAGGGCAGCCCCATGTAGAGCCCATTACAATAAACATAATGTATGTTAGTGTTGGGAATTTGTGATCCTAAAAAATAGATTGAATGTTGAAATCATATTTTTTTTTGTTATAGACCTTATGCTTCTGCAATAAAAATGGTGTGTGTGTTTGTGTGTGTGTGTGTGTGTGTTACAGCTAGCCTCCAGTGTCTGGTTTCTTTTTTTTCCAGAGTTATGAAGATATATGAGCCACAGAAGTCTTTAAAATAACATACCTTCTGGCAACGTCTGTCATCATTCAAATGAGGAGGTGAAGTGAAGTTGTATGAAGCTCATTTCATTCGCTGGATTGTCTTTGAGAGCAAAGCAGCACCCTTGCCATGCCCTCAGGCGCCTCCGTTCTGAATTTCTTACAGTATATATACACTTCAGGAAGAAATGGAGCAGGTGAAAGTGGAGGAATCAGCTTTAATTGGATTTCCTTTACATAAAACTATTGTTGCAAGGAAAAACTCACTTTGCAATAGGGGCAGACATCTGTTCCTTGGGTGCAGGATGACGGCGAAGGTTCGTTCTCCGAGCTTGTGGATTGGTATCCCAATATTTTGTTACCAGGCTAGGTAACATCTTCAAAGGAGTTTAGGCAAGGGTGAAATCAACTTACCTTTGCCACCGGTTCACAGGACCTTCTGCGCATGCGCAGAGCATAAAAAAAAAGTGATGATGTCCAGGCAGGTGGGCGGGGCCTGCTACTGAGCGCACCTGCAAAGGTAAGTAGAACGGTGAAGGGGAGGAAATCCGCTGTATTTCCGATGATCAGCTGTGCCACTTGATTAAATTAGCTAGAAAGCAGGAAATCCGACGTTTCTAGCTAATATAAACCATGCGCCACGACTGATCATTGGAAATATTGGTATGCCTGAACTGGTGGCATTTTTTTTACTACTGATTCAGGTGAACCGGTAGCATTTTTACTACCAGTTCAGGCGGACCGATCTGAACCGGTAGCATCTCACCCCTGAGTTTAGGGGATGTCAGTGTCATTCCCTAAACTCCGCTGAAGATGTTACTTAGCCTGGTAATGAAACATTCGGATACCAACTCACAAGCTCGGAGAACAAACCTTCACCCTCAAAAAAGTCACTTTCCAGATTTCTATTTATGATAATAGAAGAGGAGCCTTCTGCTTTTTTCTCATTCCTTAAATCAACCTTCTCTCAATATGGTGCTGAGCAGGTGTGTGTTGGATTGTAACTTACATTGTTCCCATCAGTGGTGGGTTTCAAAAATTGTTTGAACCTGCTCTGTGGGTGTGGCCTCCTTTGTGGGAGTGGCTTGCCACCCATGTGACCGGATAGGACTGGCTTGCCGCCCATGTGACCGGATATGAAGATGCCGACAACACTTGTCAGAACCACCTTAAATTACCTCACACACAGCACTGGCATGCATAAGAATATGATGTAAACTTGTTTTTTAAAAGGCATCTTTGGTTTGCGTTACAACAACTTCAACACACGCAATGTTCTGATTGCACCACAAACGCAGTAGTCATCCTTACCTTTCACAGAGGCACTGGGTTTTATAAATATGAGCATGATAGTGTAGAATAATCATATCCAAGGACCAGTGGTGGGTTTCAAAAAAGTTTGGAACCTCTTCTGTAGGTGTGGCCTGCTTTCCGGGTCCACTGGTGGAATCTCCTCTAACCGGGTCGGTAGATTTGACGAACCGGTTCTACCGAATAGGTGTGAACTGGTAGGAACCCACCTCTGGTTCCCATCCACACAACCAGTGGCCAGGTTGGCTTGAAAAGATGTGTTTTAGAATGTCAATATCTTTGAAGGTAATCAGACTGAGGAAGGCTGCTTTTCATTACCTCTACATTTCTCACTAAAGAGAAAGTAAAAATTGGCTTTTAAGACCCAGCCAGTATAATAGTTTTCCTCACATTTACCTAGCCCTGTGCAGGCTAAAAATTCTGGGAACTGAAAGCCATCATGCCGAAAATTGCCGAGGGAGAGAAAATGGTCGTATCCTAAGTGGCTTCAATATGAAACGGCGTTAGGTCTAGTATTAAACTAAGCCTAAGATGTCTAATAGTGTTCCACTTTAGCTTCTGTATCCAGAAACAAATTTGATTGGCATTTGAACATTTCTTCAATATTGGTGTCAGGCAGAGGTGGGTTCCTACCAGTTTGCACCTATTCAGTAGAACCGGTTCATCAAATCCACCGAAGAGGTTCCACCAGTGGACCCGGAAAGCAGGCCACACCTACAGAAGAGGTTCCAAATTTTTTTGAAACCCACCACTGGTCCTTGGATATGATTATTCTACACTATCATGCTCATATTTATAAAACTCAGCGCCTCTGTGAAAGGTAAGGATGACTACTGTGTTTGTGGTGCAATCAGAACATTGCGTGTGTTGAAGTTGTTTTAACGCAAACCAAAGATGCCTTTTAAAAAACAAGTTTACATCATATTCTTATGCATGCCAGTGCTGTGTGTGAGGTAATTTAAGGTGGTTCTGACAAGTGTCGTCGGCATCTTCATATCCGGTCACATGGGTGGCAATCCACTCCCATCCGGTCACATGGGTGGCAAGCCACTCCCACAAAGGAGGCCACACCCACAGAGTAGGTTCGAACAATTTTTGAAACCCACCACTGGTGTCAGGCTAATGTTTTCTTTTGTACCTGAAAGCAACAGGTAAGCCACATGGCAAAGAGGCCTCTGTCATCCCTGCCAACTTTTGTGGCACTCCTCTCTCTAACACCTTCTGCTTACAGCCTTCATTTCATTCTGCCTAACGATACATTTGGCCCTCAGCTGTGTCCATCTGCTCTATACTGGTAACTGACTGTCAAAGGACCTCTGCATTTTTGGGCAAAGCTTTCTCCCAGCCTGGCAACCTGAATGCTATTTGACTTCAGAAGATGGGAAATAAAGCACGGATAATTTACTTGCAAGGCACATGCTACGCCATAGAGGCATAGAGTGTTTGTTTATTTGTTTTTTTTTTTCTCCAGTGCAATAATTATCAGAATGAGACGATCCTAGGTAAGGAAACAGCACCACCGGGAAGAGGTAAACCTCAGGGACAAGCCGCCTGCTTTCTTATCTATGCTTGACATATTTGCCCCTTAACAAATGCTGAACTGTAGGGGCTCTTGATCCTCCACAGCTGGGCTCAATGGCTATACTGAGTGGATGCAAGGCAGTGGTGGGTTCCTACCAGTTCGCACCTATTAGGTAGAACTGGTTCGTCAAATCTACCAAACCGGTTAGAAGAGGTTCCACCAGTCGACCCGGAAAGCAGGCCACACCTACAGAAAAGGTTCCAAATTTTTTTGAAACCCACCACTGACTTGCATGCTTCAATGCCAGAGTTTCTGAGCCAACATGACTGGAGGAGGAATTCTGGGAGTTGAAGTCCACAAGTCTTAAAGCTGTCAGGTTTGAAGACCCCTAGTTTTTTTTTTCTAAAGGGTTTGGGGTGCAAGGATCTTGTAACTTGACAGCTTTAAGACCTGCATGCTTCAATGCCAGAGTTTCTGAATAGCTACTTGGACCGACCTAAGTACTAATTCATAATTTCATATCCGGTCACATGGGTGACAAGCCACTCCCACAAAGGAGGCCACACCCACAGAGTAGGTTCGAACAATTTTTGAAACCCACCACTGATGCAAAGATGCTAGTTACAACACTTTTGGCAGGCACAGCTTGTGTATTGACATACCCTATTTCCCCCCAAATAAGACCTAACTGGAAAATAAGCCCTAATGTGTCTTTTGGAGCAAAAATTAATATAAGACCTGGTCTTATTTTCGGGGAAACACAGGTAGGGTGCTGTATTAGCTGTAACCCTATTGGATTGCAAACATTTATTGCTGCCTCCTAAAGATTAACAACTAAGCAGATTTTTTATGATGGGACAGTAGTCTTCGCTCCCACCTGGATAGTAATGTAATTTTTAACAAATCGGTTAATTCGTTAGAAACTGGATTCATCTATTTACTGATGGCAAGAATTCCACAAAATGCTTGGAGTCCGCTTCTTCTAAATGCTAGCCCCCAGGTAAGGTGCACTGATTTGTTAGTGTTACTTTTTCAGTAGTATTATTTTTATATGTTACTATATCACAAAATCAAGAGTGAAGGTGTGCTGCTTTAAGTCAGATTGAATATGACTGCTTTGGATTATTCATTCCGGGGACTTATTATGGTACTTGGAAGCTTGACACTTTAATGGCCTTGTGGTCTTCTGTAATTGAATGTGGAAATGGCCTTGGGAGACACGAGGAAGCCAGAGGGGCATAGCAAATGACTCAGAAGCCTTCTTAGTTTCTTGGACTTGTAAAGGCAAATGGGTAGAGATATATATTTCAGATTTGCAAGATTGCTCATACTTTGTTTATACTGTGAACTGAAATTCAGAAGATACAGAAGGTACCAGGTGAGAATGTAACCTTAATGTAACCTTATAATAAAGTTAGAGTTAGTACTTCTGGATGGATTTCTTATTTGGACCACTGCACCAGCATCTTCACATGTACATGTGGTCCTCGGCTTACAATAAGTTCACTTAGTGACTATTCGAAGTTACAATGGCACTGAAAAAAGTTACTTATGACCATTATTCACACTTATGGCCACTGCGGCATCCCCATAGTCATGTGATTTCACATTCGGATGCTTGACAATTCACATTTATGACGGTTGCAGTGTCTCTGGGTCATAGGATCAAGCTTTTGCGACCTTCCGACAAGCAAAGGCAATGGGGAAAACAGATTCACTTAACAACTGTGCTACTAATTTAACAACTGCAATGATAACAACTTAACAAATGTGGCAAGAAAAGTAATAAAATGGGCAGAACTCACTTAACAAATTTCTCACCTGGCAACAGAAATTTTGGGCTCAGTTGTGGTCATAAGTTGAGGACTAACTGTGCTAGATTTCAGTCTCCATCATGACCACTCAGCACTCAGTTTTGCTATCTGGGAGAACTTTGTATTACAGATGGCAGAGAGTGCATTTGATCATTTTACTATTTACTATTCTTGGTCCACAAGAATGGATTCCAAAACCCATGCTGAAGGTTGTCCTTTCATTGATAACATAAGCACTGTCTCCCATCTCTCCATATGGGAGAACAGGAGTTAACCTATTCTCCAAAGCACCTGAAGGCAGGACAAGAAACAACAGATGGAAACTAATCAAGGAGAGATCTAATCTAGAAATAAGGAGAAATTTACTGACAGAAGAAAGGATCAAGAGAACTGTTTGCCTCCAAAAGTTGGGGTGCCCCATCATTGGAGGTTCTTAAGAAGAGATTGGACATCCATTTGTCTGAAATGGTGTAGGGCCTTCTGCTTGATCAGGGGGTTGGACTAGAAGCCCTCCAAGGCCCCTCCCAACTCTTACTTTGCATAATAGCTACAGTTTCCCCAGCAGTGGCCATTAAAGTGGCCCTTGCCAAACCAGAATATCAGGAGCAAGGAACAGGATAAAAAAAAACCAAGCAGGATGTTTTTTAATGGACAGTCCAACCAAAGAGAAAGATGATGTAAACAGTAAGCAATGTTAAAATATGTCCAAGACATTTACGAGGTTGTACCCACACACAAACACATTTTGGTAAGGGTATCGATATAAGCACTCTGCACTTTCTGATTGCCTTGGCCACTAGCTCCGAATCCAGAGCAGGTTTGAGTTTTGAGAGTGAAATCTCATACATGCTTGGACCAAAGTGCTCATACTTTGTTCATACTGGGAGCTGAAATTCAGTGAATACAGAAGGTACCAGGTGGGAAAACCACCCTATTGTGTAAAATATCTTAAGTGAGGGTAGATATCTAGATAAATGGAAGCACCTACAGCACTTTTGGAGTTAGGAAAAATATGAATAAGGTTGTCCTAAACTCACTCTGCCTTAGGAAAGAAGATATATTTAATAAACAGCTAGAATAGGAATTTCAGAAGTTTATTGTTGCTAAAGATGTTGTCACCAAAATCCATTTTTATGTCCAACTTGCAGTTGCACACTTTCAACTTATATGTGGGAACACTCCATACCACCTCCCAATTGACAACTAACTTATACAGATACAGTACATTTGTGATGATAATGGTTTCTTGACAGACAACGGTATAGTTAGATGGACTGTCTAGTTAATGCAGTATAGGAAAATTGCCCTCTGCTGGCTGGACAAAGCATGAATCAATATGCTTAAGTCCCTGGCGAAAAGTACACAATGGGTTCCCCTTTGGCAGAATTTTGCCAAAGAAAACTCATCTTAGAATTTCAGCACAGATAGCAATTTTGCAGAAGAACAAGCAGCAGATGGCTGACATGCACAATGGCATTAACAGGGACTTTCCCTGAACTGGGATAGTTAAGCAGGAAAACATATAATGAGTGAAGCAACCTTGATAGACCCTGGCCTAGTAATGGGGTTAAAGCAAAGGGAAGGGCGACCAATTTTGTAAACGTATTTTTTGCAAGCATATCATGCTGAAGGAATGTGCTCAGCCATTTACTACTCCAGAAAGCTGTGATATTTAGGGAGGTAAAACTCCTATATTGTCATGACAGTAAAAAACAACAACAACAACAACAACTCAGGAGGATTTCCAAGGCTCAAAAGTGAAAGTGTACAGATGAAGTAATGTATGGGCACTTTGACAATGCAGCAGCCTCCCCATTACATCACTGACTTAGGACTACTCAAAGAGTTGAAAATCCACCAGAGCGCCTCCCGGGGGCCTTTGTCATAGGCTTGAAATATGCGAGAAATTATCATCGTTCTCTTTTTACAGTTTTGTAGCTCTATGAGCCTGTTGGAGACAAGTGACAAAGAAGCATCTAGGAGGAACAGTAGGAATGAGAACGACCTACTTACCTATAGATAGTCTTGTTGTGGAGTCCTGGGAATAAAGCACAGTGCAACTGTAGGAAGTTATCACCCAGCCCTTTCCCAGAAAAAAATGAAATATCCTAGGAAATATTGAAAAGGCAGAATATTTCTCTGGATGTGAAAAGGAAGAAACATGTTTTAAAAGACAGAATAGCTGCCTGCAGCTTCCTGCCCATCCCCCTTTGTCAATGAGCCATTAAAGCCTGAGCTAGTCCACTTTACATAATAAAGAGTTCTCCCCTTCAGCTCCAGAGTGATGGGATTAAGGCATGATAATATTGGCCCTTTACCCAATTCGCCACATGGCATCTGAGAACTCAACCAAACCTGGATTCAAAAAGCAGCCTAGAAAGTTGCCCCTGCATGGGCCCAAGGGAGTTCTGACAACCAATCAGAATACAAGCTCAAGATCAAAGGCCAGAGAGGGGATAAAACCAGGGACTCAGCTTCTCTTCTGCCCTTCTCTTCACTTCTTCTCCACCAACATTGAAGCATGTGATCACCTTTTCTGTTCAGGATCCTGTCCACCAATAAACCATCTTTCCAAGCAGCCTCCATGTCTCCAGTGTCTTTTTCCCCACTTGGAGCCGAACCCAGAAGGACATTTCTTCTAACACAAGCAAGCACACTTTGTAGACATTTGCTTTTAAGGCTTTATAACATCCACTGAACAAACCCCAGGGGAATTTCTCATTTTCTTGGCTCTGCTTGAGGACCTTCAACTCTACTTTCCTTGGCTTGTATCCTCATGTTCTTCAAGTGCCAGAAATGGAGAAACTAAACACACACACACACAAAGGTTTTAAAACAAAAACTGGTTTTGGCATGCTTGTTCCAGTGCATGGAGGTGATGCATGTTTGAGGCACATTGCAAATTATGAACCCTTTAAAAAAAAAAAAAGATTTTTAGGATATTTCAAAGAATAGATACTATAAGAATTCCCATCTAAAACTTTTAATAACGTAAAACACTTTGGAACTATTTTGCATCAGCTTAGGTTGAAAGCATCTGGTATCATTCTGTCTATTTTAATTGATAGAGGCTGCTAATTAGAGGTCGTTCCCATCGATTGTTGATTCCCCCCTTTCATTAACCAGAAATGCTAAGAACTAAAACTGGAAACTTTTCATATAATATTTATATTCCATTATTAAACTTTTCCCTCTTCCTCTAAAGGAAGACAATGGCTATAATCTTTGTGACATCAGGATCTAAGTTTTCTTCTGGCACCAAGTGGCAGCAATTCCAAAATAGTGACAAAAAGAGAGGGAGAGGGATATATATACATACATACATACATACATACATACATACATATGTGTGTGTATGTATGTATGTGTATGTGTATACGTATACGTATACATATACGTATACATACATACATACATACATACATACATACATACATACATACATACATACATACATATATATATATATATATATATATATATATATATATATATATATATAAGATTTTTACAACCCCTGGTAAGCCCTAATTATGGGAGGAAGCTAACTGCTTCCATCATCTGTCAATCGGCTCGTCACAAGAGTCCATCACGACAGAAACCCAATATTTTTACTGTTGCCTTTGTTATATTTGTGGGGTTTTTTATTTGTGCTGATAAATAAATAAAGGGAGACTAGTATAGATCTATTTCAAGCTATTTAGCTCTTATCAGCTAGCCATACCCTTACTGGGATTTGAACCTGGGCTATATTACATACTAGGCAGACATCTTAGCCATTAGGCCACAGGGCTTACCAGGGGTTGTAAAAATCTAATAGATACCTTTCACCCTGGCTTTGCTGATAACGGATAAGAGCCTGTGGCCTAATGGCTAAGATGTCTGCCTAGTATGTAATATAGCCCAGGTTCAAATCCCAGTAAGGGTATGGCTAGCTGATGAGAGCTAAATAGATACATACATTTTGGCCTTCTTGGTGATTGAAATATTTATTCATAATATTAATAAATGCATTCATGGGATATATATTCCACTTGCCTTCCAAGAATTCAGCACAGGATTTGTGAATTCAGCCTTCATTACCATGACTCAGACTGGAAGATTCCCGGAATTCACAATCCAATGAAGCCAAGTTATCAATTTTTGACCTTGCTAATTAGAAGGGGGAAATTATGTCCTCATCGCCTCATCCCTATGCTCACAATCATTCATACTATGACACAGCGTCCATCTTTCTGCTTGTTTTCAAATTTAAATGTAAAAACAAAATCTGCATTATCAGTGCACTGAGGCCAGAACTAGGCTCGGCTTACTCAACGTGCCCTTTTCTGGCCCTGTATGGCAGGTATGGGTCAGTTGCAATGTGTGGAAAATTAAGCATGTCCATTAATGGAACAGCTCTTATGGGATTGTTGTAGGATTACGTCTGCATCGCAGCAGCAGGAAAAGAAGGTTAATGATTTATTTAATAATTTCATCCCTCTTCATATGATAAGGCTGTTTTGGACTAAATCCAAACTATACCACCAATCAAGCTTTCCTATTCACAAGATACGTTCACTTCCTAGATCCAGTTTAGTATATCAGGTGAACAAGGACTAGAAGTTTACTGTTTCTGTGGATTGTCCGGAGACACCACCTAGCCTACATCTTAATTAATTTTTTAAAAAGGAACAATACAGCTAGAAAATCAATGTATGTGTCTCCAAAGAATCAAGATCACGTGATGTGTTAATACCACTTTATAATGCCTTGGTAAGGCCACACTTGGAATACTGCATTCAGTTTGGGTCACCACAACGTAGAAAAGATGTGGAGACTCTGGAAAGAGTGCAGAGAAGAGCAACAAAGATGATTAGGGGACTGGAGGCTAAAACATATGAAGAATGGTTGCAGGAACTGGGTATGTCTGGTTTAATGAAAAGAAGGACTAGGGGAGACATGATAGCAGTGTTCCAATTTCTCAGGGGCTGCCACAAAGAAGAGGGAGTCAAGCTATTCTCCAAGGCACCTGAGGTTAGAACAAGAAGCAATGGGTGGAAACTAATCAAGGAGAGAAGCAACTTAGAACTGAGGAGACATTTCCTGACAGTTAGAACAATTAATCAGTGGAACAACTTGCCTCCAGAAGTTGTGAATGCTCCAACACTGGAAGTTTTTAAGAAGATGTTGGATAACCATATGTCTGAAGTGGTATAGGGATTCCTGCCTAAGCAGGGAGTTGTACTAGAAGATCTTCAAGGTCTCTGCCAGCTTCGTTATTCTATTCTATTCTATTCTATTCTATTCACCATGAAACTAAAACAGCACAATAAACTTTAGTGATAGTTAGGCGAGATAGCCAATCCAGAATTCTTCTTCACTCCCTGTTCCAAATCAAAGGAAGAATGATAGACTGCAGGTTTTGGAGACATTGGAAGAGACTTGAATTTGCTTCTATGTGTATCTTAGTGGGAGGTCTCTTCAGAAATTGATAGAAGCATTTATTTGTTGAAGTGCTTAAGTGCTTGTTTTCAGCTACTCCCAGCCTGTGTATCTTCATAAATTAAAAAGTAACTCAATATGTCCTGCAAAGCTTGGATACTGGGTTGTGTAAACAAACTGTGATTAAGTAACCACAAGTAAGCTGTCACAAGAACATGGGTGCTGCATAATGAAGGGAAGCTTTGCATTTTCCAGTGCAAATGAGAACTGTTCTTCTCTGGCATGCTGAAATGCCCTGCTTCAGACTTTGGGAACCAGAGGTAACAAGGTTTGAGGAATGCTAAATTCATGGGAAGCAATCAATGGGGTGTGATTTAATTCACAATCAGAATGTTCAGGATCTGCCTGGTACCCTTTCTTCTACCAGGGGACTTTTTTTTTTTAGTCCCATGCATAGAAGAACAAACATATGAGGGGGAGAAAGGACACGTGGAGTTCTAAATGCTGCTCACCCTCCTTTTATCTTAGGTGAATGTGAAAGTGAATTAATGTTTGCATCTTGGCCTTAGGTAAGTGGAACAAGCCTTTAACACTTCAGATTCAAGCCTTCTTCATCCTGCATTTATAGTGTGTTTGTTCCTCTCTGCATTTGTTCCCAGCAGGAGCCAATAGAGGGTGCCAAAAGAACGGATATGGCGACACGAGCTGAAGAACATCCTTCTTAGCTTTTCTTCCTTCCAACTTGCTATTTGTCCGATTCAGCAGAAGCCTGAATTGTTGTTGCTTTTTAAAATTGGGTTTTGCAGTGCAAGAAAGTTACACTTCTCTTTCTCTCTCCCGCCTTCTCATTTTTCTCCACCAATGCACTGCTTCTTCTACAAAAGCTCATTATCTGTGTCTGATCCTCCCCAGAGCTGTAGCTGAAGAATACTGTGACCTTCTCATTCCAAAAAAAAAAAGACAACAAATGTACTTGCACATACAGTGCTATTCCCTGTATGAGATACAATTTGCAGAAAGAAGTGCCTTGCTTGCAGCAGTCTGATGTGGCAATTAGCATGGGCATCCCAAGCCTGAAAAGTCAAGAGGCAATATAAAAACAATGCAGGCATTTAAAACAAGAGTGCTCTAAACCTGGTTGTATCAACTCATTTATGTGCAATTATAGGAATCCTGATCTTGACCTGTTGTTCATTCCTAGTTACTACCGTATTTTTCAGAGTATAAGACACACCGGGGTATAAGACACACCAAGATTTTGAAGAGGCAAATTTAAAAAAAAAAAGTTTTTGCACTCTGCAGACCTCCCAAAAACGGGTCTGTTTTTTTTTTTTTAAAGGGCATGAATAGCCTTTGAGAGGTTTATAGAGTGCTCCGGGGTTTGGGGGGGGGGGGAAATTGAGCAAAAAATGGCCCATTTTTCACTCATTTCTGCCCTCCCCAGCACCCAGGAGCTCTTTGAAAGCCCCCTAAAGGCTATGCATGGCCACTTTGGTTTGGGGAGGCAGAAAATGCTGTATTCAGTGTATAAGATGCACCCAGATTTTCAACCTCTTTTTTGAGGGAAAAAGGTGCATCTTATACTCCGAAAAATATAGGTAAGTATAATCTAAGCCTCTTTTACAACTTTTAAAGCTTTTTAGAGTTTATCAGGAATTTAGATTCCCAAACCTGGAAGTAATATACTTGACAAAAATAATCTGGGAAACTTTTAGATACCAGTAAAGAGAGGCAGTTAGGTGTAGTGGTTAAGATATCAAGGAGAGAAGCAACCTGCAATTAAGGAGAAACTGCCTAACAGTGAGGACAATTAACCAGTGGAACAACTTGCTTTCAAAAGTTGTCAGTGCTTCATCACTGGAGATTTTAAAGAAAAGACTGGACAATCCCTTGTCTGAAATGGTATAGGGTCTCCTGCTTGAGCAGAGGGCTGGACTAGAACAGCATTTCCCAAGCTATCCGGGTTGGCAGCCCAGCACGGGGGGGAAAGAGGGAAGAAGGGATGGTTTTATGTGAGTTTCATTTGTCCACTGCTCAAGCAAATGGGGCTGCGAGCACCAGCACCCGCCACTTGTTCGAATGAGAGCCTACCACTCACATAGCCCGGTTGCAAATAGGCCATGTCCCGGTAGTGGGTCACGGCACCACAGCAAACAGCCCTGAACTATAGAAGACCTCCAAGGTCCCTTCAGTTCTATTTTCATTATTATTAAGATATCAGGCTAAAATCTAGGAGACTATAAGTTCTAGTCCCATCTTAGGCACAGAGCTTTTTGGATGACCTTGGGCCAGTCGTTTTTTTTCAGGCAATGGCAAATAACTTCTGAAAAATCTAACATAACAGCAGGAACTTGACCAGGCAGTGGGCAAGGTATCATCCTCTAAAGATGCTTTCCAAATTCCTTTTATAAAGCATATCCCGATGACATTGTCTTTGCTTAATCCCCAGCCCATATCTCAGGCAGCTTAGTGTTGAACAATGGTCTGTGTAATGCCTGACCAGTTCTGTGTAATTTGTTTGTATAACGCTTGGACATTCAACCCAATATAGCACAACCAGCACAAGCTGTGGAAAAGATAACCCTGCCATACATCAGAAACATCTCAGAAACTACAACAGACTATTACAATTACCTGGCATCACTGTAGCACACAAACCAACTAAAGCGCTCCAAAACATCCTTAGAAAACAAAATGACCCGGCAGCCCAGAAGAAAAAAACAAGTGTTATTTAAAATATAAAGTGTAAGGACTGCCACTATGTAGGACAAACAGGCAGAAGACTCACAGAGCACACCCATGAACACCAACTAGCAGTTAGAAGACATGATGAAAACTCTTTACTCTCTCAACACATGGATAGACTTAACCATAGCTTCAATTGGGAAACTGTGAGCATCGCAGATTAAGACTAGTGCAAAAATGCTAGAGAATTCCTGGAAGCCTGGCACTCAGACAAATCAGCCATCAACAGGCACATATGCATAAATAGCATCTACATACCATTCAAAAGAAACAACTCAAAAGCTGAAAGGGAAACAAAAGGACAAAACACTTCTTTACATGCAATCAACACCCAGATTTGCAGAGACTAATTCCAAAATCAACATTGGACCAACAATCAAGAAGCAAACAATACAACAGCCAGGGAATTGCTAAACAAGCTAACAGTAGACAACAGTCCAATCGAGGAGCCACCAAGACCACTCTCACCATCACTGACAGGGCAAGCCACTAGTATATAAACTGAGAGCAAACCCCTCTCTCTGCTAATACTGATGATGTTACCTAGTTTGGTAATGAAACATCTGCAAGAAAACAACCAAGCTCAGGAAGCGCCAAGGAGCTGCAGTTCAATCCTAAGCTACAAATATTCTCTTCTATCAGTATAATACCCTGTTTTCCCCTAAAATAAGAGTTCCCCGGATAATAAGACCAATCAGCTTTTGAGTGTATGTGCTAAAATAAGCCCTCCCCAGAAAATAAGCCTTCCCCAAAATATTGCAACACAGTAACAGCCATGAGGTGACCACGGTCGCCGCCTCCTGCATCTCAAAAATAAAAAGACCTCCCCGAAAATAAGGCCAAGTGCTTATTTCAGGGATCAAAAGAAAATAAGATCCTGTCTTGTTTTTGGGGAAACATGGTACTGTATCGTGTAAATCCTTGAACTTTTGAACAATTGCTATTATAATTGCTAATATAATTTGTGTACTAAGATGGAATATTTCTAAATTTCATCATGGCTTCATCTCTTTCAGTCTAGGCATTTACATTTATTGCAAGCATATTAATTATTATAGTAAGTAGTTACAAGCTAATGTGTTTTTGAGAAATAACCTGTCTTTTGCTCATAACTTAATCTGACCATTATATTAGTGCACACCTCCCTATACATTCTTTAGGGAAAATTCCAATGATCAAATACAATTCCATTGAAATTAATTTGTGCCTTTGAAGAAGGAATTAGATGCCCCACCAAACCTGACATTTACATTCTGTAAATGGAATCTTGATTAATTCCACTTGTGTTTCTTGAATCTTTCCCTCCAGTCTTTGGTTTTCTGTAGGTTCTTGCAATCATCTTGGTGCACACAGAAGTTCATGTCATGGTGGGATTCAGCCAGTTCGCACCTATTCGGGAAAACCGGTTGTTAACTTTCTAAGCAGTTCAGAGAACCAGTTGTTGGAAGAAATCTCATTTTGTTTTTTGTTTTTCCATTTTACAGGGCTAATCCTGTAAGGCAGGAAGGAAACATTCTGGTGTTTCTAGCCTAATCTTTATTGCCCTGCTTACAGAAACTGCCTCTCCAATTAACCCTTATTACATTGTAACAACTAAGGTGAAGCACCCATTGACATGAGTGATGTTGGGTTGGCCATGCCCACCCAGTCACATGACCACCAAGCCTTGCCTACCCAGCTAGGGCACAGAACTAGTTGTTAAATCATTTGAAACCCACCACTGCATGGGACCTAGAGTGAAGTACTGTAGAAAAGAATTTGGTCCGTTTCCTCTTTTGGCACAAGTGACAGGTTGGGAGTGTAGAGCTGCTCCAAGCCTCTGATCTATCACTAGGGTTACTTTGGGATGTGGGCAGAGACATGTTCAAAAATAGCCAATTGACAGGTTACCGGTATGGACCACCTCTGCACTTCCAACTTGTCAGCTGGGCAATTTGAAAGGTGACAAAGCTGGCTCTTCTAGGTACCATCTACACTCACCCATCCTTACCCATTATACATATAGAAGAGCAATTGGTAGTTGTTTTCATGAAGCAGTAGGAAAGGAAAGAAACCAGGAATCCACTAATCACTTTGCTAAACGTGTCCTACATTTAAACTGCAAGAACAGCACCACTCACCAAACTCATTACTGAAAGAAACTCTGCTGCTAATCACCATATTAAGACTGTCTAGCCACTATGGATCAATCAAATGGCGTGAGCAAATCGGGTGTCTTAACATGACTTTCTATATAATGCAAAAAAATAAACAAATAGACACACTTTTTAAAAATGTCCAATATCAAAAATTATGGGTTTAAGATTATAACAAACAGGTGTAACATGTCCTAAAATCAGAGATCATTGACTTGTTTGTTGGAATTAGAATTTAACTTTATTCTTTATTCCATAATTTTTATGTCATTAATATTTATTTTTTAAAGACGATTCAGTTATTAATCCAACTGAACAATGGGTGAGCCTGTATAAAAACTTCCACTTTTGTCTAATATACTTAAAATTCTAAGGGTTTGCACAGCTGCTTAAACATCAGGCCCAAACTGAAAACAAAATAAATAGACTATCTACCTTTTAATACTGGAAATGCAAGTAAATTTTTAATCTAATTTGCCAGGATTTCAGGGGTTCTAAAACATAATTCTGTAGTGAGTTCACAGTGGAATAAATCCAATTTCATTTTCATTCAATCACCCCCTCTTCCAAATTAATTCATAATCCTAGTTATGCAATTAAAAGTCTGGACAATTAAAACTCCCATGTTCATATGGGTGCCAAAGAATATTGGAGTCTGATCATTCTATAAACATGTAATAATTAGGTTATCAGTTTGTAAAAAAAATGTAAGTAAAATTAACATAGATATGTCTCTAAAAATATGAACTAATCACAAAGTTACATTCTTAGAATAACAGAGTTTGGAAGAGACCTTGGAGGTCTTCTAGTCCAGCCCCCTGCTTAGGCAGGAAACCTTACACCACTTCAGACAAATGATTATCCAATATCTTCTTCATTGTCGCAACATTTATTCTTCCCCATAAATTAATGGGTATTTTCAAACCTCTATTAGCTTAATTATTAATAGATTTTATACAATATTCACTTATAGTAACAAAGAAAGATACTTTTCCTGAAATAATTATTCACCAATATTTAAGAGAATCCAAAACTTCACTTTGTATATTTTATCAATATTGTTACTGATAGCTTGAATCAATCCCCCTAAAGTTGAAGGCCCTTTCATTGAAGATTATGGGTTTTAAACAGCCAAACTGTTCCAGCAATGGTGTTTTTCAATTTTCTATTCTAGGGCTGAGAGTGAGTGATGGCCCCAAATTATCCAACCAATTTTCATGATATCGGACCCAAGCCCAGAGATGAACAGTAACATTCAATCAAGTTCAATCCTTTATTTGCTTACTTCTAATGGGTAGAATCTTGCCATACTAAAGCTATAACCTTCTAACCTACTAAAGATATCCTAAGAGAGTCTAGTGTGCGGTTACCACAAACCTCTTTTCCCCTTCCCCAACTTGGGACCATGTAATCAATAATCTGGGCCTCTCTCTGGGAAAATTGCAAAAGTCCTCCCTTCTGTTCCTCCAGGTGCACATTCCATCAAATCAGGGGTGGGTTGCTGCTGGCATTACTGCTGGTTTGGTCCGCACGCATGCGCAATTGCGCATGAATAGGTCTGTGCATGCGCAGAACATTTAAAATGGGGGAAAATATGCTGCGCCGACCAGGGAACCAGTTCAGAGGTGTGACAGGCCAGAGTACCTGCCAGTTCCGGCGACCCAGGCCCGCAAACCACTACCGGTTTGGCTGAACCAGTCCAAACCAGTAGGAACCCACCTCTGCATCAAATGTGTAAAAGAGGACTAGAAATTGGGTCTTTCTACTCCTAGTTCAGTACTTTAAACATTAGTTCTCCATTGTACATATTTCTATTGAAATGTTATTATTAATTAGCAGTATACTTGATTTGTTCCAGATTGTCATACAACCAGAAAAATTGTCATATTGTTAAATCACAAAATTTGATAAAGAGATTTAATAATAATTGATAAAACCCAAAACATTATTTTCGTGCCTAACAATATATTCAATTCCAGGCACCTGTAACTATGAATGGTACCAGACTATCTATTAAGGCATGGCAAAGAAATAAAATTAAATTTAAAGGATCTTGATGGGTTCCATGATTGGTGGGGAAATAATTTTATTTATAACAACCCAAGAAGAAGGGATAAAATAATGCATGTCAGTACAAGAAATAAAAGATAAAGAAAACATATTCCAAAAGTTTAATTGTATCATATCACAAGTTTTTCTGTGTTTAAAGAAGCCAGCATAGCACTTTCCAGATTCTCAAACTGAATTGCTAAATTATCCACAAGTGAACTAAGATTATTATAAGCTTGATATATCTTCACAAAACCAGAATGTGCAGGATGTTATAAATTGCCACACTTTCTAACATACTACGTGCTTAAATTGCAGTCAAATTGTTTGCATCTACATTTAACAAAGATACAAGCTTATCCAATTTCAGAATAATTGTTACACTGGCTTCACAAAATGATAAGGAAGGTTTGCATTTTCAAAAGATTAATTATCTAATCCTAACAAAATAAAGGCAAGCTTTCTTTATATTTTTAAAAACTATTCTGTGGGGGATTTATTTGTTTCGTAGAACTATATCTAATACTTATTACAACTTTAAGGATATGTTTAAGTCTTTCAAATGAGCTGGAGAAATCCTTGGAAGATCCACTTAATTTTAAAACTTTCATTCTGTTCATCATCTCGAAAGGATATAACTCAGTTTAAAAATCTTTTAAAAAACAAAAATTGATTGGTCCCAAGTCATTTGAATTATATCTAAGGAGTATTTGTTCTAGATATATAATTATGCAATATTGTTTTCCTCCTTGTTCCTTACAAATGTTCTTAATATGAACATCAGTGAATAAATATTCTGTTTCAGAAGCATTTAATTGTTCAAGTTCCAATTTAACAGACCTGAACCTGTAATAAAATCCCAAAGTGCATTAAGTGCGTTAAAAAAGCTTTCTCCTCTTAGACATCTTCAGTTTCTGATATCCTACGAAACAAATGAATTTTTTCTAAATACAAGAGATCTTTTTCTCTGCCGAAAACTAGCAGATACAGACAAATACAAGTGTGGATCTAAAGCGTTTCTGCCCGGTTTGAATCTGAATACTGCACACCTCTAATGATCAATTAGAATGGATTGGAAAAGACGATTCTATAAGTTTAGGTCTGCAATTACAGAACACCATTAATCAGGTCAGGTAAAGATCAAGGAACTTCAATTAATTAAATGTGCAAAGTTCATTTATTTTTTGCTACAATTTTTTTTGGGGGGGGGGATTACAGTGTTACGTACATTCTTCCTCCGTGGTTAGTTTATGGTCTAAAGTATTCCATAATTTCAGAAAATGGGTTGAGTAACCTGGTTAGTGTTGCATGAATAAAACTAATAGTTTGATAAGATTGTTAAGGACCACAGATTTGAGCAGAGAAACAAACCCTCAAATAAATTAGTTGTAATAACGCATCACAACCCGTTACATTCCCTTTAATGTTAATTGACATCTTTGGAGTAAATTGCTAAAAAAAAACAACCTCTAGAAGTGGCAAGCAAAATCTGCTAAGAATACGTCTTAGTAAGTTCAAGAATAAATGCATCTGGTTTGCCCAGTGTCTCCAGTTGCAAATGAACCAGTGACACAGGATATATGTCAAATTTACCAACCTATCTTGACAGTCAAAGTAAAACCTTGCATCCTAATTCAGGTTTGGTGCTAATAAAGCTTGACATTGCAAAGAACTGTTGGATTCCATAATTATCTCTAACTGGAACATTGCTTCAACTTTTTTATCCACTACTTCCCACAATGACAGACCATCGCTTCTTTGCAAGCCCTTGGCCATATTTTTCTTCCTGCTCTCCTCTTGACACTTCACTTCCCAACTATTTTCAAAAAGAATATTCCTTCTACCGGTACTTCTTAAGTAAATGAACATAATACATACATGTATTAAAGTCAATTAATTCTAACGTCAGCAGTATCGTGAGATTGTCATGATGGAACATCAACAATACATGAGATTGTCACTATCCCCAGAGCAGGACTCAGGAGTATCTCTCAGTTCCTCACCTTTGCATGGCTTAACTAAGCGGCTAGGTTTGTTCACAACTATAGTCTCTCTGTCACATGATATGGCTTAGCTAGATAAGAACATTAATTGCAAATTATACTGAATCCTTATTAAACATCTAATTGCCCTCTGTAAGTGTGGAAGTGCAAATCCCTTTTATGCCCATTGCAGTTTAAAGCTATTGTGTCTTCTTAATGTCCTTTCTATGGCAGTAATGGCCTCCTGCCTTTTAGATAACCTCCAACTGAGCATGTCAAGATCTTAAACAGCTGTTACAGGCATGTTATGGTTTTGCAGCTGTTTCCTCTGGATTTGTTTGCTGCAGATTTGCATTGAAATACTGTATAGTGATATAAGTCCATTATTGCAGTCACATTGATGATTGCCGGGGGTGGGGGGTATCATCCTAACAGATAATGCTTTTGCCCACCATTCATGTGATCTAGATGGCTTTGAGCAAAATTATCATCCAAGAAAGATGCAGGAAAAAGCCTATATTAACCTACTTACAAGGAGATTCAACTTTAGTAATTGAGCTTCCTACTTTATCTTACCTTTGAGATTATTAACATCCTACCTTTATGTAATTGACCAAACTGCCACTTCTCTTTGGCTCACAACAGATAAAAAAAATCTCAGGTCCTTTTCAATCAGCCTGCTTGATAGGGTCAAAGGGATAGCATATAGGCATATAGTATGAACAGCTAACCCATTGGTGAAATTCAATTTTTTTTACTACCGGTTCTGTGTGCGTGGCAGGGGAAGGATACTGCAAAATCCGCATTTCCTCTCCACTCCTAGGGGAAGGATATTGCAAAATCCCCATTCCCTCCCCATCCTGGGGGAAGGATACTGCAAAATCCCCATTCCCTCCCCTCTCCTGGGGGAAGGATACTACAAAATCCGCATTTCCTCTCCACTCCTAGGGGAAGGATATTGCAAAATCCCCATTCCCTCCCCATCCTGGGGGAAGGATACTGCAAAATCCCCATTCCCTCCCCTCTCCTGGGGGAAGATACTGCAAAATCCCCATTCCCTCTCCACTCCTAGGGGAAGGATATTGCAAAATCCCCATTCCCTCCCCATCCTGGGGGAAGGATACTGCAAAATCCCCATTCCCTCCCCTCTCCTCGGGGAAGGATACTGCAAAATCCCCATTCCCTCCCCATCCTGGGGGAAGGATATTGCAAAGACTACATTCCCACCCCACTCTGGGGCCAGCCAAAGGTGTTTTTTGTTGGTTTTCCAAACTACTCAAAATTTCACTAGCAGTTCTCCGGAACCTGTCAGAACCTGCTGAATTTCACCCCTGAGCTAACCCCAATTAGGGAGGGATAAGGAGAGATAGTTTGAAACTGAGACAATCCTGGGGTTGAAATTAATTCCTCCTAAGGAGACCCGCTTTACAAATAGGTAGAAGAAAAATTAATAGATCTACTTTCCAAAGTTCTTAAAAAACATCCCTGGAAAATTGGTCATTATGTCTTTGGGTTCTTTTTACTTTTTGTCTCCTGTGCCCTTATTTAGATAAGACACTGATTTCCATATACAGATAACCTCAATGTTGGATTACTTTTACCCCTTCTTTATGGGATGGCGGTTGAAAATGCTTTACAAATTGCAGCTGGCTGAAAATGCAGCAGTCTAGCACGTGATAGATATGGTATTCATATCCACATTTAGCATTTATTTTCTCATTAATTAAAAACAACAATTATTTTCTTTCAAGCTTTCAGAGCAGTTCTCTCAAACATGTTATCCTACAGAAGGAGGGACACCCATTTCCAGAATTTTCAGCAATGCAGACTGTCTGTTGGAAAGGGGAGGGGGAACTGTTTCTGAGTATTTAGTGCAAACCTATCAACTTCAGGAGCTGATTTGCATGTCTGCAAAGTCCTCCCACATACCAACTAAGAATGTAATGACATTGTGCAGACTTGGCTTAAATAGCAAGCACTTTTCTTTCCTTATTTACTGTCATTTTCCCACTTCCTTAATAATTTTGCCTGGAAAAAAAAACATGCTTTGAAATTGAAGAAAGAAATGTCCTTCTGGGTTCAGCTCCAAGTGGGGGAAAAGACACTGGAGACACGGAGGCTGCTAGGAAAGATGGTGTATTGTTGGACAGGGCCACATGGCTTGAGCCCTGAACAGAAAAGGTGATCACATGCTTCAATGTTGATGGAGAAGAGAAGGGCTGAAGGAGGGGCTTGCTAGGCTTTTTATAACCTGTTTAGTCCCACCTCTCTGTTTCCTGTGTAAGAAATATATTCTGATTGGTTGTCAGACTCCCATGGGGCCATGCAGGGGCTACTCTCTAGGCTGTGTTTTGAATCCAGGTATGGATGAGTTCTCAGATGCCATGTGGTCAGTTAAGTAAAGTTCCAACATTATCATGCCTTTACTCCCATCCCCCCTGGGGCTGCAGTGGAGAAGTCTTTATTATGTAAAGTGGACTAGCCTGGCCTTTTCAATGGCCCATTGACAAAGTGGGGATGGGCAGGAAGCTACAGGCAACTATTCTGTCTTTTAAAACATGTTTCTTTTCATATCCAGAGAAATATTCTGCCTTTTCAATATTTCCTAGGATATTTAATTTTTCTGGGAGAGGGCTGGATGATAACTTCCCACAAAATTATAAACCTTCAGTTGGCCAGATGAATGTATTTCTTTCATCATGGTCAAAATGGCTGCTTTTGCTGTTTTAAAATATGCATTTATTATGCCTATACTGTATATACACTGCTCCCAATAGTCTCAGAAAAGAGGTGGGTTGCTCCCAGTTCGGCCCAGATCGGGTGAACCGGTAGTAACAGCGGCAGGGGTCTCCACCCATCTGCCCAGATGCTTCTGCGCATGAGCAGAAGTGTTGCATGTGCACAAGTTCGCGTGCGCACACGAGCAAACCGGTAGTAAAAGAAATGGAAACCCACCGCTGTCTCAGAACCTGTTTCAGTAGGACTGTAGTATTTAGTTGCAAGCCATTCATGGTAGTGTTCATACTGGTGCTTCTGAATATGTGCACGCACGCACGCACGCACGAACGCACAAACACACACACACTATAGTGTGTGTGTGGAGGGGGGGAAGGTTTCATAATAGTGTGTGAAAAATACAAATAAATGAAGAGGTTGCCACACATCTACAGGAATGGTCATCAATTTATCAAAGCTGAATAAGATTTTTGTTCTAGTTAGAGTCGATCCTTTCCACTGTTCAATTTAAAATCATTTCTCCTGGAAAACTGCCAATCAGCAATATTAGTCTTCTGCTCCCTGAGCCAAAGCATATTGAGTCTCCAACTTTTTCCCCTATCACCTAAATTCTGTTCCCGTTTCCTTCTTAGCCTATTTTTTCTCAGCCTGTATTATACAAGAAGAATTGTGTTAGACTGTGATAGCCAAAAATTAGAAGGCTGGTAGCACCTTTCCTAACTACCAAATTTTATGAAAAGGCATTAAGCTCTTGTGAGCTGCAGCTCATTTCCTCTGGTGCGTAAAGTGGCTAGACTAATGTGGGATTTAAACTAGAGTGAGGTGGGGGAAGGCAACGGTGTGGAAGACAGATAGGTTGTGGAAGATAGAAGTTAAGTGTGAGAGAGATTATAGGTACCTTATCAATTAATAATTTCACTGTGTTAATTAGCCCTTGTGTTTGCTGAAAGCTTTTGAGAGACTGAAATCTTTTAAGGTGTATAAGTCCATTCTTTGGCTTGAAGGAAAGGGGAGGAGAGGACAACGAGCAGCGAAGTGGATGAACTCAATTGAAGTAGCTCTGGGTATATTGTTGAAGGATTTGAAGGACAGGTTGATGATAGATTATTCCAGAAGAAATTTATGTTTGTGATTGCTAAGTATTGACAATGACTTTATGGCACCTAAATCAAATTCGGTTGCACGAGTTTTGTCCCACTTGTCCTACCCAGAATACAGAAGGCATTGCTTGCAGAGGATAGTGTATATCACATTAGAAAAAGCATGTGAGCAAAGGTGGCATTCAGCTGGTTTGGACCAGTTCTGGCATACCGGTAGCAGAAATTTTGAGAAGTTTGGAGAACTGGCAAATACCATTTCTGGCTGGCCCTGCCTCTGCCCACCCACTCGCTCGCTCGCTGCTCATGCTGCCCACCTACTTGGCCCGCCCCACCCCACCCCACCCTGCCCAGTTACTCCTCATCGCCTCCCTGGCATAGCACACTGTGTGGCTCCTCGCTTGCATTTACCACACAGTCTCTGCAGCTCGTCTGCCTTCCCACGTGTTGCCTGCAGTCCAGCTGATCAGCCTTGAACAGCCTGCATAGATAAGTAAGCCTGCGAGTCATGGCCTAGCTAGCTTTCCCCCCTCACCTTCCCCACCTGCCTTCCCTAGTCCCTTTCACATGGTCCGTGGCCCCGGCATGCTTGCCTACCTTCCCTGCAGCCTTCCTGGCAATCCCCATGGCCAGACATGGTTGCCTGCCTACCCTACTACCTTCCACATGACCCATGGCCTCACCATACTTGCCTGCCTTTCCCATGGCTTTCCTGTCAGTCCCTGTGGCCAGGCTGCCTTCCCTGCCTTCCCTACTCCCTTTCATGTGGCTACTTGGGACTTGCAAGGCAATGGAATGTGCATGCACGAAGAAGATGGTGGTGACGGCAGCTGCTTTTTCACCGACCAGGGGACTTTTCAGCAGCCTGGCCAGCCGCTGGCCTCTTTGAGAGCCAGTATGCAAAGAGACAGCGGCTGGGGGCCGCCAAAAACTCTGGTCAGCTTGCCTTCCAGATTGCACCAGCTGCTGCAGAAGGTAAGCAACCAAAGAGGCGGTGGTGGGGAAGGAAGTGGGGAAACAGGGGTGGCTAGCAAAGGGAGGGTGGGGGTAGATAGAGAAAAATCCTAAAAGTTTTCCTACCTTTTCCTGTGGGCGTGTCTAGGTGGGGGCACGTGACTGGGCGTGGGCATGGGTGATGCCACATTGGCCATGCCCACTCAGTCACATACAACCCACCTAGCCATGCCCACTGAACTGGTACTGAAATTTTTGAATCCCACCACTGATGACCACCCAACCATGCTCACCAAACCACACCCGCAGAAGCAGTAGTAAAAAAAAATGAATCCTACCACTGTATGTTAGGATGACTTTATAATCTTGTGTGATGTTGGTGTAGATGTAGGACTGAAGTAGTCATCTGGATAAAGTTTGTTGTAGGGATATGGTCCTCATGTTAGCATCACTTGTTCCTTGTTGCTTGTGAGTTGCTCCAGGTTAGATGGCTCTTTTATGTAAATATGGGCATGCCACACAGTGCTTGAGAATATGCAGGGTTATTTTTTCTTAATCTGCATCTCACTCGGACACTTTAACTTATCGACCTAGCACAGGGGAGTCAAACTCACTGCCTGTGGGCTGGTTGTGTCACATGTTGGCCACCCCCACCCCTAGTTTAGCAAAGGGGAAAACGTCATGATTTGTCACGTGATGATAATGTGTCACTATGAGTTTGACACCCCTGACCTAGCATATTTTGCCCCATGGATAGTTTGACTATGATCAGTTCTTATTGTAGCATTTTAGATCCTAAATCCTCTGAAGATTAGCTAGGCCTGATCTTAGGGGATCTCAAAATGCTCTTCTTGTATCAGACGGTTTGGAAATTCTCCATTATTGAGATGTGATAATCAATACCAGCTAAGCCATCTTTTTTTAAAAAAAACTTCTTCATTAAGTATATTTTCTAGCAATCTATTCATTATTTTATCCTCTCATCTCTATCACAAGTGATATGACCTGCATCAGCACTCCTGAAGTATCTGTAAACTGAAAACATTCAAACTGAACTTGCATAAAAAAAATAAATGGACTATGGACTATAAAAAAATATCATGGAATGATGTGAATTAATGTCTGAAAAGTACAGGGGTGTGTTCTGGCAGTCACTACTGCCGGTTTGCTTGTGGGCGTGCCCCATGTGCGCTTGCACGTGATGTCCGCTGCACACATGTGCAATACAATAAAACTTGTTTTGCACATGCGCAGAAGCAAAAAACAGATGGCGCCACCCGGAGAACCAGTTTGGGGGCGTGGCAGGTCTGGGTCACTGCCAGTTCCAGCGGCCCAGTCCGCCAAACCACTACCGGTTTGGCCGAACCGGGCTGAACCAGTAGGAACCCATCACTGGAATAATACATATAAATAAGAGAGGTTTCAGATCTACCTTCTCATGGGGTCTGAATATTTTAGGTTCTCTCATTACCTTGATAAACTGACTTAAAAATATTTTTCAATGTGCTAATTTAAAATACACAACTCCAAATGAGTTTTCAGTAAAGTAAGACCGCTGAATAAACCCATACTTCCAATTCTTGAAATACTTTCAAATATAGCATATATAATGGAGAGCTACTATTTACTATACAATTCATTTTATATGTTTTGATTCTTTTCATGGCTTGCGTTTGATTAAAATACCTTTGCCACCATGTTATGTGAAAAATACTAGTAGCAGTGTACATAAGGACAATATTTCGCAGCATCATGTCCTAGGGTTGATTTCTGTAATGTTTTTCTTTGAATCATCATCCAGATTTCCGGGTGCAATCATATGTTCAGTCTCAGTTACCAACACAAATCTGCATGACTCATGAAAGCCGGGGTGATGGCAAATCAGCTGATGTACATTTCAAATGTGAATTACTAAGCCCTCGGGAATGTGATGTGTGCTGACTATCTTCTGTGTCATTTGGAGTCCCATACCCTGGAAAGGCCATTTAAGTGGAAAAAGCCCTGCACACTCACCATGCCAGATTGTATGATGCAGTTCTGAGAAGTTATTGATGCAGTGTAGATATTATTCCCAATGCAAATAGCAGCTTGGAAGCTAATGGGATTATGCTAGGAAAATGGTGAATGAAGGTTAATTTACACACTGCCTTTCAAATCCAGCATCACAGTGCTTCCTAATACAATTAGGCATAAAATAAAATTTAAAAGCCTTTCCAATAGACTTCTCCTTCCTCATCTTCTGTAGTCCCAGCACAGCTCAAATGCCGACCTGCATATGTGTTAATTCAATACATGCAAATATTCTCATGGCATGATAAAAAAGCTGATGGGTTTTTTTCTTCATATTCAATGGTTGCTTGGTAAGCATGCATGATGTGTATATTGTGCATACCACCCAGAGTCAGATGCCATATTATTGTTTAATAAACAAACAAGCAAACAAATGATTATGAATTGATACAGTATGGTGGCATGTTGCAGACGTGGGTTCCTCCTGGTACGGTACGGTATGCCAGAAGAGGTAGTGAAAATCTGGTATACCAGACTGGACCGGTAGTAATGGTGGCTGGCCAGGCCCCCAAAGTGACATTCAGCAGTTTGTTTCTGGGTCAACTGAACAACAAACTGGATAAAAGGCAGGATTCTTATATGGTTCTATGTTTTTGAAGTTTTGGGGTTTGTGGAATATGGGCTTTGTGTTTCTAAAAGGGTTTGGATCATTCCCTGCTTGTGAATGGAGCCAAACTTTCTATAGGCTCATTATCTCATTATCTCTATCTGGCAGGAATGTGGAATGTAGAATGAGTAATATTTTATTTGGGGAGGGGGATTGGTGGCTTCCCACAGAGGGAAGGGAGAAAGGAAGAAAGAAAGAAAAACAGCACAGCAATTTAGGGCTAGAAGGCTACTCAGCGGTCATATAGTCCAACCCCCTGCTGCAGCAGGAAACCTTACATTGTCTTGATTATTTTGGTGCTTCTAAGAGAGGAAAATTGCCAGAAAGGAGAAGGTGTTTACTAGGACAAGGCTGCCATGCAGAGGAAGGCAGAGATAGTCCTTGACTTATGACTACAATTGAGCCCAAAATTTTGGTTGCTAAGCAAGACCGTTGTTAAGTGAGCTTCACCACATTTTACCCAATCCATGACATCTCCTGGTGAATGACATCAAGTTGGCCATACCCACCCAATCACATGACCACCGAGCCACACCCAAAAAATAGGCCACGCCCACAGAATAGGTAGTAAAAAAAATTTAAAACCCAACCTCTGGTATGTTGTATATCTAAAGTAAAATATCAAATGCATAGTGACTTAATTGCAGAAGATTTCAAAGGTCGTGCCTCTTCTACAACCCAACAACCCAGACTTCAGAGGATAATTAGAACTGCAGAAAAAACAATTACTACCAACCTGCCTTCCAGTGAGGACCTGTACATTGCATGAGTTAAAAAGAGGGCTGTGAAAATATTTACAGACCCCTCACATCCTGGACATTAATTGTTTCAACTCCTACCCTCAAAACAACGCTATAGAGCCTGCTCACCAGAACAGTTTTTTCCCAAATGCCATCACTCTGCTAAACAAACAATTCCCTCAACACTGTCAAACTATTCACTAAGGCTGCATTACTATTACTATTAGCCTCATCATTCCTATCACTCATCTCCTCCCACTTATGACTGCAGGACTGTAACTTTGTTGCTTGTATCCTTATGATTTAGATTGATGTTGATTGTTTCCTGATTGCTTATTTGCACCCTATGACTATCATTAAGGGTTGTACCTTATGATTGCCTTATGATTCTTGACAAATGTATCTTTTCTTTTATGTACACTGAGAGCATATGCACCAAGACAAATTGGCCAATAATGAATTCTACTGCATAGATTCTATCCATTTTAACTTTTTTTTAACCAGAGGACTCCTTGTTGAAGCCAGAAGAAAAAATGGGAGATCACTCTGTTGTTTCATTTTTAAAGCTTATAACTGAATATGCAGTTGTGCAGGAATGCAAGTGAAAAATGAATGCCTTTCCTTGCCATAGTTTTCCTTGCCACAACATCCTTCTTTGATCCCACTGTAGTTAACGAAGAACTCAGTTCAACAGCTTCCGCCAGTAGTAATTAATGCTGTTGCACTGGAATGCACATAACTCAGTATGGCAGAGAAAACATCATCGGAAAAAAAAAGTGATATTGGTCTGAAGGGGAAAAAATACTAAGGAAGATAGAGCAGGAGAAGAATAGCCTGCTATACCAAGGGCTGCCTTGAATAAGCCAGATGTCACGGAAACCAGGAAATAAAATAAAAGCTCAGATTGGCCCCTTATCTCGTTTGCTCCTTGGGGACCCTCTGACTCCTGAATTTATCTTATGTTATTCCCGTAACTGCTTTCTATTGCAGGGAAATCAGCACTCCTTTATCTCATCCTGCACTTTCTTGTTCTTGCTTTACCTCTCAGAAGAGCAGCAGCTCAATAAAAACAAACTCAATCCTAACTGAGTATTACTGTAATTGATATGCAAAGCAATCTCTGGACTGATTTCTTCCAGAAGAGTTTGGAAATTGTCTCACAAAAGAAATGTGTAAGATGCCAAACAGCATAAACACGGAAAACTCCAGTGTAAAAACTATTTTAGCCCACCAAAGTAGTGAAATAGTGAACAGGCCAATTCAGTATGGCAAAAGAAATACACACAAAGTAAATTCAGTATAAATATCAGACACCACGTCCATCCATAAATGAGGGGTCCTTGGTGCTCTCCGAACTTGGTTGTTTTCTTGCAGATGTTTCATCACCTAACTAGGTAACTTCATCAGTGTCTTGCCTGCAAGAAAATAACCAAGCTCAGGGAGCACCCATGAGCCCACAGTTACAACCCTGAGCTACAAGTATTCTCTTCTATCGATAATCCATATCATTTAAAACTCTAAAGTTTGCATTGCAGTGAACCAGATATGGGACTTTACAAACTGAAGGTCTTTATGGAAGAGGAAGATTGTAATAGTCTAAGACAGTGTAGCTAACCTTTTTGGCATGGAGTGCCAAAACAGGAGTGCGCGTGTGTGCATGCATGTTAGCAGCATGTGTGAGCCATAGCACCAAAACCAGAAGACAGCATCTGGCCAGTGCGCATGCACCTGGCAGCAAGCTGTACCTCTGGGTTCCATTGCGCGCATGCGCACCAGTCAGCTGGTCTGGAACACATGTGCCCGTGGCCAGCCACTTTTCCAGGTTCTGCCCCATGCATGTGCACCGGCCAGCTAGTCTTCGCGCATGCACCTGATGGAATTTGGAAGTGCCGCTCTGCCTGCCACCTCTGCTACACGTGCCATGGATTTGCCATCACGGGTCTAAGAAGCAGGAGTGTTTAGAATTGAGTTGAGAAAGAAGGAAAATGGGAGATGGAAGGAAAGATAACTAACAAGCAAAGATGAAACTGGGCAAATTCAGTTTGTTGAACAGATGTCGGTTCCCAGAAAACTCAAAGCCACCTTAGGAGTATTGCAATGCAAGGAAGACAAGGGAGCATGGGAATTATCTATCGCTTACAAATATCCAGAGGGAGAAGAAGAATTGAACTGGAGACCCTCAGAAAGAAAACCCAAATGTTGCTACGTGTGAGAGATGGCCAGTTATGTTTAACTCAAGCCCTTGATTAACTCTTTAGGAATTTACTTGCAACTATATTTTAGAATAGACAAGCTTATTTTTTTTAACTGATGCAATAGTAGAAGCAGCAGAGACAATTCATGTCTGAACTGTATAGCAATTAGGCCATAAAGTAATTCATTATATTTCAAACTTGTTTGAATGTAGGCAAAGAAGGAAGGGAAGAACTGAATGTTTTTTTTTAAATGCATTAGGTCAGTGCTTTTCAAACTTGGCAAATTTAAGATGTGTGGACTTTAACTCCTAGAATTTCCTGGCTGGCTGATGTATTCTGGAAGTTGGTCCATTTATCTTAGAAACACCACATTAGTTAATTCTGCTTGTTTAATATCTGGCTGGAAAAGTCATTCAAGAAACTAATATCTTTCTGTTTATGCTAGGAATTTTTTAAAAAATGGAATATATCACAAAAGTCCTTGAGTGCTATTTTGTTTAATAGTCCTGAGACCTCATGTGAACATCGTGGCAATTGTGTGTCAGTCTAGAGCAGGTAGCAACAGCACTTAGACTTATATACCGCTCCATAGTGCTTTACAGCCCTCTCTAAGCAGTTTACTGAGTCAGCATATTGCCCCCAACAATCTGGGTCCACATTTTACTGACTTCGGAAAGATGGAAGGCTGAGTCAACCTTGAGCCAATTAGGATTGAACTCCTGGCTGCGGACAGAGATAGCCTGCAATACTACATTCTAACCACAGCACCACCAAGGCTCAAACACCACAATAAACAGCAATTTCTTGTGAATGAAGGAGCATGACAAAGGCAGAAAGAGGTAGCCTTTGGACTGAGATCCTATCAGGGGTGAAATTCAGTAGGATGTAACAGATTCTGGAGAACCAGTAGTGGAAATTTTGAGTAGTTCGGAAAACCAGCTAATACCACCTTTGGCTGATCCCAGAGTGGGGTGGGAATGGAGATTTTGCAGTATCCTTCCCCTGCCATGCCCACCAAGCCACGCCCACAGAACCGGTAGTTTTTAAAAAATGGATTTCACAACTGGATCCTATATCTTTCAGAAGCAAGGATAAAACAACAAGAGCAAGCATGGCAGAGGGAGTAGGTTTGAGGGTGAAAACCCCTGGTGTTCAGGCAATGGCTGGCAAAACCCATTCTGCATTCAACGGGAAAGGAGAAAGTCTCTAGCCTGACAAAATATTTTCTACCAAAGGGTCAGAGATGAAAGCAGTAGTTGGGGGAATAAGACCTGGTGCTATGTCTACAGTTGACCAGGAACTTCCTCCAGTTGATAATGTAAGGCCATAATTTTTTGTGCACACTGTAATTCAAGCTTTACCAGAAGTGAGGTGGATCGGGCAAATAAATGCTTAAACAGCCACAGAAGGGAAAAGAACACATTGGGCAGATGGTTCAAGAAGAAATAACCAGTAGAAAGGCAGAACACAAAAAGTGTTCAAAGACCAGGAGAGAGAGAGAGAGAGGGAGGGAGGGAGGGAGGGAGGGAGGGAGGGAGGGAGGGAGGGAGAGAGAGAGAGAGAGAGAGAGAGAGAGAGAGAGAGAGAGAGAGAGAGAGAGATGCAGATAGCATTTTCAGAAATTAGTCCATATTGAAAGATGCAGAGATAAATAGGTAGGACAGTATAAAAATATGAGGGGACCTCATTTTCTGCATCCGTATGATGTAATAAAGTATGCAAACCAATAGAGATTCAGAGACCACTTCTGAAGGATTACAGAAGTATGTGTCAGGTTCATGGACTTAGGAATCAAACAACTGCAGCCCACTTAAAAATCAATCCAGAAGTGGTAAAAGAGAGAGTCTTCAAACATTTAATGCATCTCCTACCAACTCCAGTCATGTTCTACATTCAAATGCACCATCATGGAAAGGGAAAGCAAAAATGCTAGTAGAAGAAGCATTTTGAGTTTGTCAAAAGTTCCAAAGAAGAGAAAAGACAAAGGCTCAGACAGGAAAACCTCTTTAAATGGGTGGTTCAAAGAGAAAAAGAGGGAAAAATAACTCTTAAAAAATTGAAAAGACCATAATGCAGAAAAATGCCTACTATATTTATGGTAAACCAGGATATCAAGCTAATGACTTTCCCAGAAAAATGGCAAAAGCCACAACCTTAGCTAAACTGCACAGTTCCCACTTTGTTAAAAGTATTTAATAGGGGACAATCAAAGTACTTTACAACAGTCATGAAAAACGTAACAATTTATGGTCATAGTCATATAAACATTCACAACAGGGAATAAAACCAAATAACTGAAGAACAAATATTAGGAAGGATTGATATTGCATAAAAAGAGACTTTTAAAAGAGACATATAAAATGCATCAGTTCTGGAGTCATCAATGTGTAAATCACCGTAGCCTAGTGATGACTAATCTTTATAAGTCAGAGTGCCCAAGTGTGCACCCGAACCCCCAAAATGTAATGCATGTGACCACCTCCCGTGCATGCATGCATGCATGCATCCCCCATGTCCCACCCTGTGCATGCGTGTGATTCCCTGCACTCACATCCCTGTGTATGTGCAGGTAACCCCCTACACATGCCCCCCGCATGCACACATAACCACCCCACACACATACGACCCTTGTGCATGCACATGTAACCTGAGGACTAGCTGGCTGGCAGAAGGTGCGCACGCATGTGCGACAGAGCTCAATTGAGGCAACGGCTTGCATGTCATCAGAGAGGGCACTGTGTGCCACCTCTGGCACACATGCCATAGGTTCACCATCACAGCCTTAGCCAAACTATATATGTCCCAGTATAAGCAGAGGTGATGTATCAATCAATAGTAGGAGCTCCAAGTTTCTGATTTCCAATGACAGTGAACATTAAGGGAACACCCATAAATTGTGAACCATCTCCTTCTATGTACTACTGTTCTACCTACTGCATGCATTTCTCCTAGATCCCCACATCAGAAGGCGGACTCCCAGGGCTTTAATCTAATCAGGGTTCTGCTTATCTGGCCTTGTCCAATCCATCACTACATTATATGCAATATCTTAAATTTGGCAAGTCTTTTGATTTGGTGGTAACAAAGAATTACTGTAGAGCTGAAATCACTTCTCCAATTTTCTTCTGATCACACTAGCAGCTTCATAAAAATATTAAATAGCAACAGAATCTGAGAACAAGACTGACAGTAAGGGAGCAGATTCCCTACAAACAGATGTAACCACAAAGCTGAACCAGAGGTTCATGTTCATGGTATCAAAAGTTGCCACAATAGAGTTGATAGATCAAATAAAATTAACTGAGCCATTCTTCCTCTGGTCTCCCTCTCCTGATAAAGGGCCTTCATCAGGCTGACCAAGACCAAATCTCTAGAATGGAGCTAGCAAGTGACATAAACAAAAATAAACATTTAAAACAATTCTGCTTAAGACTTCCTTCCTTCCTTCCTTCCTTCCTTCCTTCCTTCCTTCCTTCCTTCCTTCCTTCCTTCTTTCCTTCCGTGATATGCTGGCAATTAAGAATATATTTCCCTTGCATGTTGAATGTACAAAAAACAGTAGGATGCAAATGATTTTCTGTGGAAATTCCTGAGTTTATAAAATGTATGTGTATCATTATATTGGCAGAATCTTGAAGGCAGAATGTTGGAGGCTTAGCACAACAGCCACCATCAAAAACTTATGCTAGTTTTGATGTTTGATTTATTACTGTTTTATGATGCCACAATTATGTATCTTTTACAGTGTTTCTTCATTGGCATGGAATGCAATAGAATATAAAATACCGTAAGTAAGAGCAATGAGCTCTTAGATGAAGAAAGTAAAAAACCATAATTACATATTTATTTTGGGTATCTTTGAGTCACGATTCCTGGAAACTGTCTGGACAGGTCCCTGCAGGCTTCCCCCCTCTGCCTTTCCCCACTACAATTTTTGTTGCCATTGCTTGCTTCCTAAGCCGGCTATAGTTAATGACCCAAGGCCACACAGTTGACTTTGAGGCTAAGGTGGGACTAGAATTCACAGGCACCCAGTTTCTACCCTGGTGCCTTAATCACTGAACCAGATTGGCTTTCTATAATGATATTAAAATATGTGAAATGAGCAGCATAGAAGAGTTGAAGGTTCACACTTAGAAAAGTATTGGTTGACAATTGCAATGTGAAGGAACTTGAATCTTCAGAAATTAAACCACCAAAATTCCATATTTGTCACAATACATTTTAAAGGAAAGGAACGTAAACATTCAGGCTCAAGTTATCAAGAGTAATAAATGGGGAAATCATGTGTAAATCTGATGTGCATGAATTGACCATGATTAGAAGCGCAAAGTACTAAGAACTGACATACATCTGTGATTTTGGACTGTTTTAATGCATAAAATACTGTAGGGTTTAAAGATTCTGGCACAACTCTCATTTAACTTGCAAAGGATCATGAAGTTTTTAATCCTTTGTTATTGGTATTTTTCTTGTCCTAAATATTTTCTGATAAAAATGTGGTGGCTGAAGGCAACGGAAAGGAGTGATGTATCAGTAGTTTCACTACATATCTGTTCTCTTTGCTTCAGACTGATAGCCTTTTAGACCCCTTCTCTAATTGTATGATCATTCCTTTGAGGCTCAACAAGAAAGGCAGATCTCGGACATGTTGGGATGCAGATTTAAATATGGTAAACCTCTAGAAATAACACACACAAACACACGTATGCATGTATATGTATGTATGTACATACATACGTTTATGTGTGTGTGTTATTTCTAGAGGTTTACCATATTTAAATCTGCATCCCAACATGTCCGAGATCTGCCTTTCTTGTTGAGCCTCAAAAATTTTTGTAAGTGCTTTATATAGCCAATGTCCATATCACAACAATAATCATGTTTACCAGCTTTCTAGAAAGTCTGCAAACTAGCATACAGAATAATTCTGTGGGTTAGAACACAGTGTCACATTTGCTGTTTCTCTTTCTGAAGGCTAGCAAGCATGATTAGCCTTCAGAAGGAGCACATTCCAGAAAGCTAGTGAATGCAACTAGCCTTCAGAAGGATGGTGTTAGGAAGGCTAGAAAGTGGACACAGAACAAGATGAGGCAACTTTGCATGCACTGGTGGGACAGGTGGGTGGCTGAGATGGGGAGGAAGAGGTAGGCAGCTAAAGTGGCCTATTGTATGGGCAGGTGGATTGCTGAGATCCCAAAATTTGATCATGTAACCATAATGGCTATAACTTTACACAGGGACATAACTCCTTTCGTTCAGCATTGACGTAATTTTAAGCAGTAGCTGAATGAATGGCTATAAGTTGAGGTCTACTTGTATAAAATTCCTGTTACTGCTAAACTACAATTCCCAGAATCTCCCACAGCTGCTAAGCTGACTAAGGCTGCTGAGAATTGTAGTACAGTACAGGGGTGAAATGCTCTAAAGTCTGCTACTGGTTCATTTCGCGCACCGCATGTGCTAAGAAGCCTTTTCTGAGTCTGCAAAGATAAGTAGAACAGCATGTGTGTGTGTGGGGGGGGGGAACAGCTATGCCACCCAATTTAGATTTGCTAGAAAGCAGGATTTCCTGCTTTCTAGCGAATATAAATTGTGTGGCACAGCTGATTGTTGCACAGCTGATCATCGGAACTTTTTAAAAAACTTTTTAAAGCATTTTTAAACTACTGGTTGAGGCGAACTGGTAGAATTTTTACTACCGGTTCAGGCAAACAGGCCTGAACTGGTAGTATTTCATCCCTGGCACAGTAACATCTAACTCCTGCCTTAGACCATAGAACGAATTGAAAATAATTTAAGGGAAAGCACGTGGAAGTTTCTGACATTCCTGGTTGCAAGCAATACATTTTCCTAATCCTTTCAATATGTTTTATGTCTGACTCAGGAAAAAAAAATTGATGATAACAATCACTGCATGTGGTCCTTGACTTACATCCACAATTGGGATTGGAACCTGAGAAGGTTGCAAATGGTGATCACAGGACACTGCGACCATAGTATATATCTGCTGGTTGCCAAGTGACCAAATTTGCATCAGGTGGCTGCTGGGATGGTGCGGTAGTCATAGGTTTGAGGACCAGTGATAAGTCACTTTTTCCAGTGCTGTCTTCGCATGGTCATGAAATGAATGGTTATAAATTGAGGACTGCCTGTATGATTCTAATTCTGTGCCCATCCATATTTGAGTAGTTTAAGCTTACAGTGCAGAAAAAAATAGCCAAACCAAACTGAAACTTAACCACAACTGTAAAAACCAATTCACAACATTTTGTGATAAATTAACATTGTCATTTAAAAAGTTGCACATTGGCTCAGCATCTGATTTTTCTTTTTTCCCCTCTGATAATGGAATGGAGTGTGAGATATATATATATATATATATATATATATATATATATATATATATATGTATGTATGTATGTATGTATGTATGTATGTATGTATGTATGTATGTATGTATGTATGTATGTGTGTATATATATATATATATATATATATATATATATATATATATATATATATATATATATATATATATATATATATATATTATTAGTATTCAGGAATATATTTTTGTAGAATATGTTCCTGGTGTATGAAAATAGGTTCATACAGTATGAAAAAATGGTATATCATAACAACATTTTTCTTGAAAGTAAATTCCACTGATTTCAAGTTTATATTGTGTTGTAGTCTTAATCACCTAAATGCCCCCTATTTGAGTTCCCTGCTTATTTGGTACTGAAAAAAATTGCTGCATTTGTGATGTATAATCAATGTTTAAAGATATATGTGAATTACAGAACATTAATTTGTTCTTAAAGAAATTAAAATAATTAATTGCTTGGAAACCAAACAGCAAAAAAAAAAAGTTTAGACTGAAGCAGGTTGCTAAGTGAGGGGGTCTAATGGCAAAGAATCTGATATTGCTCATATTTAACAAAAAGAAAAAAAACCCATTCATGTTTTCATCTGTGTGGGAAAAGATAATGGTGCATGCGTGGTAATCAAAGATTTATTTACATAAAGAAAATTGAACAATACATTTTATTTTAAATATTTCCATTCAGCTTTACAATCCAAAGTTACAACACAGCCTCAATCAATCTAGAATATTCAGTCATTAGAAGTAAAGAATAATAGCAGTACTAACAGAAGTCATATTTAATATTATCTCTCCCTATTTCAAAACAACTGAATCAGATAAACTGAATATGCACAAAAGGAAAAGATCTTAATAGCATATGCACATACTAATAGGAAAGAGATCAATCAAGCTTGTGGAGAATGAATTCCAAACCCCGGAAAGCACTACAGAAAATGAATGTGGGTGAAAGAGTAATTCAAAATATCCTGTCTTCCTCCCAAACTATTTAGCCTTTCTAGGTAATAGCTGAACATTTTCTTGGAAGCAAGATATAATTTCATGCACAAGTTTAAATATTCTTGCTCAGTGAATCTTAAACTGTATGAAAAAAGACAAGATCTCCGCAAGATACCAAGTTAAATATGATGGTTTGTTGCAATTTTACATGTTGCTATCTCAATGTACCATTTATGTGAAGCTATTTAGTTTCAAAATAAGAGAACAATGAGTATGTCAGGTGCAGAAGTTTTGACAGTCTTTTAGTCACTTTATGACACCTTGCAAAACATCTTCAAAACATTTCCTGCAGCCAGTTAAGAGCTCTTATATAATATATACTTTTAGATTCCCCACACCCCTGTTCTTCTTGGGAAAAAATGTTCCAACTCAGAAATATTTTGGCCTCCTTGTATATACTCCAGGTATGAGATCTCCCCACTGATTTTCAATAAGATTCAAGTCTGAAGATTGTAAAGCCATTCCGAGCTTTTATCTTCCTTTTCTATAAGTATTTCATGGTTGATTTGAAAATATGTTTCAGGTCATTATCTTTTTTCCAGAAGGTCAATATCAAATAATTGAATTTTATTTCTGTTTTCTCATGTGGTTCTTAAGCACAGACTGTATGATCACTTTTCTGCGGGTAGGAAATACTTTCCAAATGAAGACAACCTTGGAAACAACTCTATTTTAATATGAATGAATTAGCATCAACTAGCTATCACTAATGTATGGTTCTCAGAGTGATATTTGGTCCAGAGTCGAAGAACAAAAAACAATAAAATAGAAAAAAAACAAGCTTATTGTTTTGTTATTTATATGAAAAATAGATGAAACAAGTGCTCAAAGTTTCCAAAGGTAATTTCTATGGATATCAATATAAAATATCCTGATCTTATAAATAACCTCATAAAAGTTACTAGTACCTAAAATTATTAATTTTTGCTGCTTCACACATTATGTTAGACAGCCATGGTGGTCACATTTTTGGAACTTCTGATTCAGGTCACATTTGCCACAAGCATTTGCAATATTATTATGCCAAGATTTCAACTGAAAAGGATTTTACTGGGAAATCCTTTCTCTATTTTCTATTCTACCCTTTCCCCAATAAACTCCAGTCAATCAATCAAAATAATAACATTCCCCCAGCAGTGACAAATTTTAAAACTTCCAAGTTCCCAAATCTAAGATATTGAAAAGCATCTAAGAAACCACTAAAACCATGCCCAGTATGGGGAGAATCTTCCCAAGAACTGCCAGTATTGCTGAAGCACATTCAAAGTACTCCCATACCAGAGGTGAAATCCAGCAGGTTCTCACAGGTTCTGGAGAACCGATAGTGGAAATTTTGAGTAGTTCAGAGAACTGGCAAATGCCACCTCTGGTTGGCCCCAGAGTGGGGTGGGAATGGAGATTTTGCAGTATCCTTCCCCTGCCATGCCTACCAAGCCATGCACACAGAAATGGTAGTAAAAAAAATGAATTTCAACACTGTCTCATACCCTGCAGCCTTGTGTTGGATTCATGGATATTTCCAAACCATATTTACATAGGGACCTATACACACACACACACAAGGAGAGAAGCAACCTAGAACTAAGGAGAAATTTGTTGACTGTTAGAACAATTAATCAGTGGCACAACTTGCCTCCAGGAGTTGTGAATGCTCCAACACTGGGAGTTTTAAAGAAGAGATTGGACAAGCATTTGTCTGAAATGGCACAGGCCAGGGTTTCCTGCCTGAGCAGGGGTTTGAACTAGAAGACCTCTTCCAGCTCTGTTATTCTGTTAATGCATAATTTGCATGAATCTATAAAGTGAGATTTCCAGAGCCTAAGTAACTATGGCTAAGCTCATTCCACAGATAAATCACAGTGGCTGAGAGACAGTTAGTAGCCTAAAGTCATCCATAGGGATTCTTTTGATCAACTAACTATGCTTTGATATAATTAATGCACTGATTAATTAATATATTTAATAGGGATACAATAATTACATTAAAAATTAAGTGTGCTAATATGCTAAAGGTAACCGTGGGTGGTAAAAAGTAAGAAAATAGTAGTTTTCAAGGTGACTCTGATTTGTTCAGAAGACACTGTGTTTTATGTTGAGGCTTTAAATTATTTAATTTAATTTAATTATCCCAAAAGTGTAAATTCATAATTCAAAGCATAATCATGATCAGATTTAAGTTTGCAACATTCTAGTATTTTCCCCCCTCTGACCAGTCACTGAATGCTGGATATGTGTTTCTCTACACTTAGTTTAGAATTATTCACACAGCTGGCTTCTTTTATAATTTAGTTTTGTCCTTTATCATATTCATCTCAGATGAAAAATAAAGTAAAAGAACAGTGGTGGGATTCAAATAATTTAACAACCAGTTGTCTTCCCTAATGACTGGCTGGGTAGCGTGGTCGAGTGGTCATGTGACTGGGTGGGAGTGGCCAACTCAATGTCACTCACCACACCCAGCCCCACATCCCTTTGCGTATAGGCTTTGGGCCTATACGCAACACCTCCAGAAATGAAAGAGTTAACCAACCCTCAGTTTCTTGATGAAAATGCCCCCCTCCCCCAGTGAAAGGATGGTGAGAGACCAGAAAAGCATTCTGCTCCCATTACCAAGAAAAGTAAGCTTATTAAAAAGCAATATATTGTGTTATAACAGTCAACTTTTCACACCTGAGATGGCAGAGGCAGTAAATCCCATTGACTCCTCAGAAGCAATTTACAATTAAAGCCCATTTGCAACCCAAAAATAATAAATAAATAGCAGAAGGAGAATGATTGACAATACTTCTGTGCAGACAATTCTGAAAGAAACTAAGCTAAAGCTGGATTAACCCCTTCCTTCCTTATCCCCCTCCTTCCTTCCTTCCTTCCTTCCTTCCCTCCTTCTTTCTCATCATTTCCATCTCTTTCTTTCCTTCCTTCCTTCCCTCCTTCCTTCTCCTTTCCATCTCCTTCCTTCTCTCCCTTCCTTCTCCTCATTCCCATCTCCTTCCTTCCTTCCTTCCTTCCTTCCTTCCTTCCTTCCTTTTCCAGTCCGTTTTTCAGCCATTTTCCTGGAAAATGGCCTGAAAATGGCTGAAAAGAGGCCCAAAAAAGCACCCCAAAACACCTGTTTTTTGGCCATTTTTTGCTGTTTTTCACCCGAAAAAGGCCAAAAATGGCCTGGAAAATGGCCCCAAAACAGCCGAAAAACCAGTGAGGGCAGGACCAGCCAGTGGTGGATTTAGTCAGTTCGCTGAACTGGGCAGAATTTTAGTAACCAGTTTACCCGAACTGGCTGAATCCCACCTCTGATTATGTGCAAAAAAGAAGACTAGTAATGGGAAACTTCAACTATTGTCACAATAGACTAAAAATGTCTTCCTACTGTAACTGACCATTTTAAAAAAGCTATTCAAGAAATCAGCTTAGAGGAAGAATATTCATTCTTAAGTGATGACCAGATTCTTATTCAAAGCGTTCGCATTACTGAGCCCATGAAGCATAAAAATGAAAAGTTTCTGTGGAGATTCTCAGTCATCCAGATCATGGTTGTCCTAAAGATGTTTTTTTCAAGAGGCAGCTGGCCTTCCTTTGTTTTTCCTTGAAGATGTTTTGCTTCTCATCCAAGAAGCTTCTTCAGTTCTGACTAAATGGTGGGGAATGGAAGGATTTATATTCCTTGCAGTCATCTTGTCATTAGCACTCTTTCAGTGAAAAGTCACTGGGAAAATCCAACAGTCCCATATGATTTTAAAAGAGCAAAGTTTGATCTAGTAAGATTTATCTTACATTATTCAGTATTACACTCAGAAAGAGAAGAACAGAATGGATTATTCAGAACAAGAGCTGTATTAGCTGGCTGGCATTCCAATCTACAATACTTTATTGCAGATCTACTATGTACAGTAAACCATTGTATGGAACTGACATATACTCTTCAGCTATCTTGTATATTTAAGGAAGAATCCACTCTCCCAGTTTTAAATCTAATCATCATGTTCAAACTCACAAAAGAACATAAGGAAATCAGGAAGAGAGACAAACCTTTCTTGAAGAAAAGTCATTACTGAGTCATATATGGCATTGTGCAATAGTGATTCATTATCTCAGTCTACCATCTTCCAAAAATTTACATATTTGGCAATAAAACATATCTGCCAATGATCTTCAAAAACATTGGCAGCAGTGGCTTATAATGGGAATGGCAGGATTAGGGACAAAAGTGTTGGCGGTGGAGAGGGTGTAGGAGGGGGACTGATGGTTTCCTATAGAAGAGAAATCTATAAATCTGAAATGGATTATCATTGCAAATACTATTTTATTGTGCTGATTCAAGCTAATTTGACCAAGCTAATTTGCATAAGGGTAACCAGCTTCTTTTTTTCTGAAGGACTGCTCTACTCTTTGGATTATGAAGGTGGGAGTTAGATGTGTCATTTGCATATGAATCACATAAGCCAAATATTTCCTGGCTAGTCAGTATTCCTAATAAAGTTGGCATTTCACAATTAAGTAGTATATGCACTTGCGCGTTTTACTAGAAGATTTCAAAATATTACTTTGATGTCAGTCATTTCCCCCTGCATATTGGTTTCTACATGCTCTCTGTGCATTACTCCAAAACCATTTCCATGTGCAATTCTCTTCCTCCTTCCCCATCCCCTAATCTATCTATTTCTAATCCAGCTATCGCACATCCAGGATCACACTGAAAGTAATCACCCATTGAAAACACTGAACTTACTAGAGCTGTAAGCTGGAATGTTACCCTGCTGGTGGAAACTTTTCTCTCATCCTGTTTCGCACAAGCCATTCCTTCAATTTCCCCATGGCTACCACATTTTGCACATCTTTAAAATGCAGTAAAGGAAAAGCACTTTACTATTTTGCAAATCCCTCATCACTGCAAGCACTCCAGCTCCTATTATTCCCAACTAGCATGATGAAAAGTGGGGAATATTGGAAGTCACAATTAGTAATATCTGGAGCACCTAAATTATTGACCTTGCAACCATATTTTTCTGTACCTTACAAATTCCTGGTCCCTAGTTTTATAACTCTCCCTTATTTTTCTGTCCTCCTTTCTCCTCTCTTCCCACCTTCATTTAAAGTTTTGGTCTAAACCTATTTCAGTCCTTTCTTTGAGGGCTCCAGGTCATTTTTGTTCATTCAGCTTCCTTCCCTCATGGCTAGCTCCTTAATCATCCTCCAACATAGTTCCTCCTGATTTTAAGCATTATGTGAATCTTTTAGATTTCATTCTTTGCCATACTCAATCTTACATTTTATAATCATTGAGATTCCTTTTTATTTCTTGGCTGGCTGCAGAAGCTAACTCTATTCCTAAAACATGTGTGTCTGACAATCTTCCCTTTGCAACAGTGGCGAATATCTGTAGCTCAATTGTAGGATGAAGGTGAAAATTTGTTCTCCATGCTTGGTGGTTGGTTTCCAAATGTTTCATTGCCAGCAGGGGTGAAATCAACGTATCTTCGCTACCGGTTCGGAAATGTGAGCATACGCACCACCTCAGAGCATAAAAAAGAGGATGTGATGACATCTGGGTGGGTGTGCAGAGCCTGCTACTGAGTGCACCTACAAAGATAAGTAGAACAGTGAGGGGGGAGAATCTGCTTTGCCATGCAATTTAGATTAGCTAGAAAGCAGGAAATCTGACGCTTCTAGCTAATATAAATCGTGTGTCACAGCTGATCATTGGAAATACTGGTTTGTCCGAACCGGTAGCATTTTTTAACTACCAGTTCAGGTGACCTGGTAGCATTTTTACTACTGGTTCGGGTGAACCAGTTTGAACCGGTAGCATTTCACCCAATTACCAGGTTAGGTTACATCTTCAGTGGAGTTTAGGGGATGTCAGTATCCCATGAAGAACACTGACATCCCCTAAACTCTATGAAAGATGTTGCCTAGCCTGGTAATGAAACATTCGGAAACCAACTCTCAAGCTCGGAGAATGAACCTTTACCCTCAACCTTCCCTTTCTAGAATTTGGATTATTCTTATTATTTTTGTAAATATTTTTGCTTCCTGAATAGTCAGAATGTTTGTGAAAGTTGATCCATGATATTACATTAGCTATGACTTCATTATTACAATATGCTATTGTTGACATAAAAGTAATGCCTTCAATATGATTCATTGTCAATAGATGGCAGTACTGATGTGCTCAATACTCTGACATGGTCTTAGCATCTGAACTAGCTTTAGTTCAGTTGGCAGTAAATGTCTGTGAGAAAAAAATGATGCTGCAGTTATTCCTGAAATTGTGTTGCATTTATTCATGAAATTCTCAGTCTGTAGTAAGAACTCATCAATATACTTCAAGCAATGCGTCATGATTTTTTAAAAACTGCTGTAGAGTCCCTCCAATTAAAATTTGCCATGATTGCTTGTGACTTATAATTATGACTCTTGTATGCCGCCATGAATATTGGACTTTGCTAGGACAAAAAATGTAAAGATGGTGAGCTAGGAAACTTGTATGATCAAGAGCAAAGTGAATGACCTTTGCTAGCAGCTAATGAGTTTCACATAAGAAAAGTAGATGAACTGATTAAGGACAATCAACAGATCACTCAAGGGGAATTGCTGTCAAATTTGGCATTTATCAGGACTATGTGGATCACATTGTTGATGTTCTTCAATATCAGAAGAGTTGTGAAAAGCCTCACATGCCGTCAGCAGAGATAAAAATTCAAAAGTTGAAATTTGCCAGCAATTGTTGTCATGCTATGAGAATGAAAGGGGGGAACTTCTTCAAAGCATAACAGCTGACAAAACATGGCTCATCATTATGATCTAGAAACTAGACATCAGTATGGAATATCACCAAAGTTTCATTTGAAAAAAAAAATCAAAACCTACGTTTTGACAAGAAAATTCATGGTTAAATATTTGGGGGTACTCTTGGACTCAAACCTCTTCTCCATCCTCCACACAGTCATTCATGCCTTTATCATCTCCCAGCTGGGTTACTGCAATGAACTGTACACAGTGCTATATTTGAAGACCACTCAAAAGCTTCAGTTGGTTCAGAGGGCCTGCCTTAGCATGCCTGTGTGACATCCTTATTTTGATTGCCATTTGGTTGCCATTGTGCATCTGGGTTTATGCTTATGTATGCATGTATTTGTGTGTGTGTGTGTGTGTGTGTGTGTGTGTGTGTGTGTGTGTGTACATATGCCTTAGAGTAGGGTGGTTAGATGCAGTGGTGGGATTCAATTTTTTTTACTACCGGTTCTGTGGGGGTGCCTTGGTGGGCGTGGTAAGGGAATGATACTGTAAAATCTCCATTCCCACCACACTCCAGGGGAAGGTTACTGCAAAATCCTCATTCGCTCCCAATCAGCTGGGACTTGGAAGGTAGAGAATAGATGGTGGCAAGGCCAGTCAGAGGTGGTATTTACTGGTTCTCCAAACTATTCAAAATTCTCCAGAACCTGCTGAATACCACCTCAGTTAGATGTGTTTGATATATGATGCATATATTTAGCGTTAGTTTTCTGGATTTGCCATTTGTTTATTTCTTTGACTGTATTTTTATTTATTGCACTTGTGTTTAATTTTTTTTATATTGTGAGCCACCAAGAGTTGATCTAGAGTTAGGCAGTGCCAGCTGAAATACATAGATAAGTAAAAGAGCTCATTTCAAGGATTATTTGCTTATTTTAAGATATCCTTATCTATGGAGATGGAGACACTATTTTTTATTCAATACTCTCATAGACAAACACCAAACTACAAAATATCTGACTATCAAAAAATATAAAAACAGTCTTGTTTCCTAAAAGAGTTATATGCTAAGCAAAAGTGTTACCATGCTCTGAATTAATTCTGGAAAGCTCCTAGAGAATTTTAAAATTGTTTTAGTCCACAGTGTCAAGTGTCCATTCCTTTCTACATAAAAACCTATTAATTATTTCAAAATGTCATTATTCACCAAAAGTCTGTAATCATATTACATCCCTGTAGAAAGAACACTCAGTGTCTCTGGCATGGCCTTCAATTTGGTAATGTTGATTTAGCTGTTCTAGCAACTTTAATCAGGCAATATGATATAAAAAAAGAAAAGCTGACATAAAAGCAACTAAATAGCAACTATTGTAAAATCTGTGTACTATGTTTTGTGTATGCGTGCTATTTCCTATTGATTTGTCAATTCTGAAAAATGCCCTTACGCCCTTCTCTCAGATATGGAAATAAGGACATGAATTGTACTACTTTTTAAAAGCTTTGGATTTGTCAATACACTAAGGAGGGTAATGCCCATGGAAGTGGACTCTAATTTATCTGATCATTAAAATATTTTTATAAAACTGTAGATATAATTGAATTCTATGTCTGTATCTGGTAAGGCCAATCTACAAATCTGAGTTGCACCAACAAAAATATACTTAGTAATAATCTTCACTAGGATAGTAATTGATGCAGATATGGCGTTAGGAATAGCCACTTCCTTCTTCCCTTTTAATATTCCATTTGATGAAAATTTCTTGAAAATTAGAAAGAATATTTTCTGTCTTAAAAATATTACAGAATTTTGATCCATAGGGTATTTCTCTTCTATTTAATTTTTTTATTTTTAAATTAAAAAAAATCTTTAAAAAAAAAGAAAAAAACCCAAATGAACTGTCTATACTACACTGCCTTATATATTAATTGTATCAATAACCACTGGTTTACTGATAAATGCCATATAATATAATATACAAAATATTGTCATAGATATAAAATATTATTGTAAAGTATCATAAAAAGTATGTCAACATGAACCATGTTCATATTGCTTCATCCTTTGATTAGTAGAGAATACAGCCTTTTCCAGGATTAATAATTTACAGATTTACAAAATCTATTCCTTAACTTAATATCTCTTCTAATTTCTCAGTAAAATATCCCCCTCTGCCCATGTTCAGTGCAACCATTTTGCAAAGCTTTGGTAAATAATTCAACATCACATTAATATCTTTAACTTTTAAGAGTTTTCTCGTAAATGTATTTATATACATTAAAATACCATTCCAAAAAAGTAGCATATCAGATGAACCACAAAAAATTTTTACACCTTCGATAAAGAAAATCAGATGTCCATCCTTTCAAATAGATTTTTTGTGGGAGTCCAAAACATTCTAAATATAAATTTTAATGAAGTTTAATCTCAAATCTGTTGATACCCTATCCTTAAAAAATGTAAAACCATTCATATTTTTTAATTTCCTGAATGTATGTCATCCCAATTAATGTGAAACCATCTTAAAAGCCCTGAATTTGATTCACTTTTACAAGAAAAATTCCCAAATAATTGACACTTTAATATTTCTGTCCATTTCCCCAAGTTTTCTGTGCCAGTTCTGCATCTTACTGCTGTGTACTTTATGCCTATTATTCTTCAAAAGTATGTGGAAATTGCAGCTGTTGTTGCAAGAGCTAGGTTGCTGAGTGGTATAAGATACAGGTCTCATGTAATACCTGGTACTGGATTGGTTGCCAATCACTTACTGAATGAAATTTAAGATGTTGGCGCTTGAACATTAAACTGTTAAAAAGATAAGGTATCGACCATTAACAGGACTGCTTCTCCTTTTATGAATCTTTCTGGCTGTTAAGATCAAAAGGAGACCCCCTCCTAAAGATGGTTTGATGTCAGAGACCCAACTTTCTGGCATAGAAGAGATCCCCTTTTCCTGTGCTGTTTGGTCAATATTCTATTTACAAAATCTGTAGAGATATATCCCGTTCATAGAACTCTGGAGCAGATGACCATTTTGATGGCCATCCCAGCAGAGAGCATTTAGATGGCTGTCTAATTTTCTCTTGAACTCATCCAATGAAAAGGAACGCCTGTTTATATTATTAGAAAGTCTCTTCTAACATCCAATTCAAATCTGCCTTCTTTAATTTAAATCCAATATTTCCATGTTTTGTATTCTGGAATGAGACAGAATGGGTTTGTTCTTAAATACGTTTAAGTATTAAAAAGGATCATAAGATACATTCATTTCTCAGATTTACGCCCTGCTTTTCTTTCAGAATAGTATACATGGTGTTTGCTATCTTCTGTTTTTCCATATTAAACACCAACCCTGTGTGGATGGTAAGGCTGAGAGAATGACTGTGATAAAGTCATCCAGAGATTTTCCATGGCTGTGAATGGAGCCTTAATTTATTGAATTTCTCAGTGGTTTAAAGATAACGAAGATAGCAAAGGCAACTAATTCATGGCCTGCAAGTGTAGGGCTACCATATCTGCAAAATAAATGGATAGCCACTAGATGGAAGCAAGGAATTACCGTAAAATTATCTGTATCATCTTGTTATGTTTTGATGGGCTATCTGTAGTTAGGTGGACCTGTTTTCCACTCTTTTTGAAGTTTGGGACAATATTTGTTCTCCTGCAACCATCTGGCACTTCACTAGTTCTGTCTTTCCAGGAATTCTCAAAAACAACCAAACAATTAGCTAATTCTTTTGATAGCCATGGATGGAATTCATTTCATGATAAAGATTTAAACTTATTCAACGAAAAGAGGTATCTCTCAATTTTGTTTCCATGCAGTTTAAATTTCAATTTTTCTTCTTTATCTCGCCATTCACAATGTCCTAGTGGAACACACAAGGTTGTTGTTGTTGTAGTAGAAAGAAACAAAGGAGGGGTTTTCCTTGTAGTGCTTGTGAGCATTTTGCTTTCTTTGCTGATATATTATTTTTTCTCTCCCCCCCCCCCCCAATATAACATTTAGTAAATTCTGGCATCACCTAAATGATTTGTTTGTTTTTATCATCAAAATTACCAGATCTCTCTCTCCTGCATGCACACATACACAAAAACACATACACACAAATCAATGGAATTACTTTTTCCTGGCACTTGAAAGCTATTAGTGTAGGAGCTAGTTACATTTCCAGCAAGGAAGTTCTCCAAATGAGATACCACTATAGAGAATGTTCTATCTCCAAGTGCCACCTACTTGACTTCAGAAAATAAAGATACCCACTGTTGAACCTCCAGTAATGATCAACTGCATTTTGCTGTGGGCTAAGGCCTTTCTATTTTCTCAAAGCTTTTTATCTACGATATTTTATTTTGATGAGATCTTTATTCTGCTCTTTTAAGGTTTCGCATCCTGCTGCTTAGTCTTTAGAATTTTTATTTTGAAAGGTGCTTTTTATTGTATCTTTGATATCATAAAGCCACACAATACATTTATTTAAAGGAGGAATGCATATATTTGTTACTTTCTTTTTGAAATCCTGTGCCTGTGCTTTCTAGGAGGCACATAAGGAGGGTTCCACCACAAAACCGCATTCGACTAAAGGGCGCTCGACGAAACCGCGTAGCTGACATCATCACAGCGCGACAACAGCCCGGAGAAAAAAGCACGCTGTGAACACTAAATCTAAAATTAACCCCTAAACCTAAACCTAACCCCCCTAAACCTAATCCTAATCCTAAACCTAACCCTTAACCTAACCCTAAACGTAACCCTTAACCTAACGCTAAACCTAATCCTAACCCTTAACCTAACCCCCCTAAACCTAACCCTAACCCTTAACCTAACCCTAACCCTTAACCTAACCCTAAACCTAACCCTTACCTTAACTTGAATCGGCTTGCTTTCAAAGCGCTATTTAAAGCGCCCTTCTTTCTCCGCGCTCGCTGTTGTCGCCCTGTTGATGACGTCAGCGACGCGGTTTCATCGGGCATGCTTTAGTCGAACGTGGTTTTGTCATGCCACGCATAAGGAGCAATAAATAGAATTTTACCTGGGATTCATTTAGAGTTAGTGTCATTTAGGATTGGCCAGGATTATGTTCATGTAAGAAATAACTTGAGAAAGTTCTACAGGACAAGGGAGAGCTCCCTGGGAGACTGATTTAAGAATGATTGACATAACATAAGAATGATGAATTGGAATATGATGGACACATACGTGTGTGCACATGCCAATTCCCAATGTGCTAAACCAGTTTTCAAGACGTTTTGCCAATGGGATTTTAGTGCTATTCAGAACAGCTTCTTTTAAAATGACTTCCATAGCTACACCGTTTATAGTAATTTATAGTAACCCGATTATAGTAATTAATTTTTTTAATTACCTAAAAAGGATAATGTCTCTGCAGTATGGGGAAGGTCTTTTTCTTATTTATTTAGGAACTTTAATCTTCAGTTACATTTTGGAGCTTGTGAATTGTACAACAGCATGTAGTATATCGGGCAGTGATTTTACTAATGGGACTTTAAAAAAAATGTGATCAGAATTGTTTTAGAATAGTAAATAAAATGATCAGTAATTGTATTAACATATTGGTTTTTATTTAAATTATTTCAGTTGTTTAGAAGTACCTGAAGCCTTAACATGCAGGGGACTTATTTTTAAACTATTTGGATTTAGTTTTTTTGCAATTTAAATTCAATACTTCCCCATCCCAGCAAAGTAAGTGATTTATATTTATCCACTCATGAATTAAGGATTGGTATAAATTATCCCAGAATACTTATGTTGATTGACTAAACATCCTGATACCACCTGCAAAATAATGAGTGGCATCTCCTGCAGTGGGCTGTGAACCTCTACCGTAGGAAACGGCAGAATGAAAGAGAGATGTTTGTGACCTAAGGTCAAGTGGATCTCATAGCAATCTTCTTCCCAAGTAATTCCACTATTTGTTATTTCTGCAGCACAGACATGGCCCGGATAGTTTATAGATCTTACCTATCGTACAATTAGTGACATCTTTTCTCAACGTTGCTTTGTGCTATCTGTTATGGAAGAATAGCTGGATGCAACAAGTTGCCTTTTAAAATTATTATTGAGGAAAATATTCATATGGGGAATTTTTGTTGGCCTAGAGTTGCTAGTTACACAGGTATTTCAAGGACAAAGGAAGGGCTATGCTGTAATTGCACCAATTCCTTCGGTCACTAGACTTGATAGTTATAGTTTGCCAGTTTATTAATCCAAAATTTAGAGAACAATTTCCGAGAGAGATAGGCAGTTAAAAATATGAAATGTAAATAAAATAAATAAACATATTTTTTTAAAAACCCGCCATCTGATTTGTTGAGGCTTAGTCTAAAAAAACTGACTGCCTCCTAAAAGTGCTGGAAAAAAACTGTCCTGTTGCACTTTAATAAACACTGAATGGGAAAGATATCAAATCTGGTATTTGGATCAAAAGTGCAGCAAAACATTATATTTTGGAAGTTAATTTATGAAAGACTAAGGAAACTATCTTCGTCTTCTTCCTTCTGCTGGTATTAATTTGCCTGCAGCCCTAAACTCCTATTTTTTGCCTGTTGGCATGCCCTTCAACCACAAATACTATAAATCAGCAGCATGTTTTCTCTACATTTTGAGGCAACCTCTCCACTCCAACCTACCCCTTCTCTCAGCAGGAGAAAAAATGTCCAGAAAATCCAGATTCCTCCATATCACATCATTCGTGAATTTGTGCAATTCCCAGGTTATCAAACCTGGATCGAAGCCATTCTATTTCCTTTCTTGTTGGATATGGAAGTTTTTCCTTTTAAACAGCAATGACTTTTAGGTACTTCGAAACAGTTTGACCTCTAGACCTGGCACGGAATGAATCCTGTCACTAGACTGAATAACCACACCAGTGGCTCTTGCTAGGATGAAGCAGCAGCCCCTGACTCATCATTTTGAGTCTTCTTAGCTGTTTTCCTCAGTTGGGAGACTGAACAGTGTGTGCCACCTGGCCTGTCAGTGCTCTCTTGGTGTTTAATCAATTGTCTTCCAGGACAACTGCTCCTATGCAGTGTATAATTTTAAAATGTTTTTAAAATATAATATCACCAACACAATTACTTAAAGGAGATCAGTTGTGAAATAAAACAACAGCTAGAAAGAAAGTCATATAGAACCTTAACCAGCAAAACAAATATGCTGTCGGCTGTGTCAAAACAGGGGAGTGGGGTATCAAGGGGACAGGGATAAACACATTTCTTCAAAGTCGGAACTCAACAGATACAGGTTTATCAATAGGTTTCTGTTCTCAGTACTCATCATAAATTACTCTTGCCCCAGGATTTCTCACATCACCACCTGTATTTTGCATTTCAGATGCTGATTTGAAAATCTAATGAGGATTAGTTTAGATCTCTGCTGTTATCAATGGCTGGATATACACTTTGTACAAAGCTATGATTTTCTCAATCATTGTTTGCTGCATAAACATAACTCTCTTGCTCATCTACAAATCTACCTTCTGAACAAGCTGCATGAAAGTTGTCTACTGGATTTCTACTTTTCTTTTCCATTTCCTTCACTCTTACCCAAACTCCTGTCTCCCACTGTTGTCTCTCCTTCTTTTGAGACACTACCACGACATACATGGCAGCAACTATTCCCTGCATGTTTTGCATCTGATCTCCCTCTGCAGATGCCTTAAGAAATTTCTGGTTAACAAGTCTGTTTGGATTTAGTAGCTGTTACACAGGGTACACAGTTGCACCTTAACATCCAATGAACTCTGTGCTGGGTGCGATTTCAAAGTCACAATATGGCTAAGCTTTTTTTTTAATCACTGGAGGTAAATTTTGGTTGCAAGGATACAATTGACAGAGAATCCAAGTGTTTTTAGACTTTTATGCTTTTTAAAAATTATATACAGTGAAACTACTGGTATTTACAATAGGTAATTTACAATAAGTATTTACAACATCCCTGCTTTTACCTGGTATCAGGTTTACTGGTAAATCTCTCTCTCTCAGAGACTTTTTCCCTCTAGCACTCCTGCTAACTGCTTCACTCCCCCGCCCCCCCCAATTTCTGAACTTATCAAGAGAGTAAAAAGAAAGGAATGTGCTGGAGTTGCAACCAGGGGTGCTTAGCAGAGTTTGTTTCCTTTCTTGGATCTGCTCAGCCAAAGCATCTGCTTCAGTGGTGAACTCTATTTTTTTTTCCTAACGCTTCTGTAGACGTGGCTGGGGTGGTGGTCATGTGACTGGGTGGGCGTGGCTATGTAGTCATGTGACTTTTTTTTTTTTTCAAAAGACAGAAACTCACTTTAACCATGTCCTGCTGGAGCAGGGGGTTGGACTAGATCACCTCCAAGTCCCTTCCAGCCCTGGATTGCTGTGCTCTTTCAAAGTATCTTCTGAAGCTGCCTCTAGTATGAGGTCTGTGGTCCTCCCTCCGTCTCTCTCTCTCTCTTTCTTTTGCAGCAACACCCCCCCCCCCATTTTTGGACTAGCTGGCATCAGGAAAGTTTCCTGGGAGCAAAAAGGACCTTCCCACCCCAATTTTTGGCCTAACAGGCCTCAGGGAAACCTCCTGGGAGCAAAAACAGACCTCAAATGCTAAAAAAAAGTTTTAAAAAGTTCCTACCATCACACACCACAGCTGATTGTCGGAACTTTTTTTAACTTTCCATTTTTTTACTACTGTTTCAGGTGAATGGTAGCATTTCACCCCTGGTCTGCATCTCCTTCCTGGGAAAAAGAGCCTCTCTCGTGGTCTTCTTAAAGATCAGGGCAGCCATTTTCCTCCTTATCTTGGGTTTTGGGTAAAAAATTTGTTTGTCTGGGATTTCACTTGTCTTCTTCCAGGGAACCACCCATACTTTTCTCTTCCTCTCTGCAGAGAAAAATGACTATTATTCCACACATGCACCAAACTTTCCTGTCCTTTTCTCTCTCCAATTTTTCATCACACCAAGAGGATGTCCACTAGTAATTGGGGAGTCAGATGCCCCTCCAGGGCTCCAGTCCACCACACTTATGGTGCCAGGCTGGACCAATGCAATTTCTGCCTTTACATTTCCTCACAATGGCCCTGGCTAGCAGCCAGATCAGCTGATCAGGCGGTGCAACAAGGTCAGTTACAGTTGAAGGCCAGAATTGAGCTTCTTCTCCCCTTCTCTCTCCATTTGCTGACTCATGCCAGCAGAACAGTAGCTGTGCTAGGCCAATAAAAACATCTGCCACATTGGCATATCCTGCTGAGGCATAAAATTCATCTTTTAAATCACCAGAGATTACCTCATAGGTTCTACTGTGTCAGTCAAACAAGTTATTGACAGAACATGTGAACACGGAACACTTTATTGGAAGAATATATGCTGTATATTATGTATACACCTATAGAGCCAGTTTGGTGTAGTTGTTAAGGTGCTGGCCTAAAACCAGGAGAATGTGAGTTCTAGTTCCATCTTTGGCATGAAACCTGGCTAATTTTGGTCCTATCACTCTCTTCCAGCCCAACTCACCTCACAAGTTTATTGTGGGGATAATGGAAGGACAAAGGATTATTATATATCTTCACTCCTTTGAGTTAGTTATAAAAGTAATAAAGTATCTATCTATCTATCATCTATCAATCTATCTATCTATCTATCTATCTATCTATCTATCTATCTATCTATCTATCTATCGAAAGTTGTGATATTTTGATGTAAATCAGTTATTATGGCTTTCATCCAATCAATTAAAATTTAGTTATAAATATGTCTCTGGCCTTGGCTTGAATGCTTTTGTCTGATATAGTTTATGATATTAGTGTAGCAGTCATTACCTGGTAGGGAGAAGTACTGAAACTCTTCGTAGTTGTTTACGTTATAAATCAATTTAGGGAAGTGCAGTACAACCTCAGCCACTAGTGGGATTCAGCCAGTTCACACCACTTCGGGAGAACCGGTTGTTAACTTTCTGAGCAGCTTGGTGAACTGGTTGTTGGAAGAAATCATTAGGGCAGAGAACCAGTTGTTAAATTATTTGAATACCACCATTGATCTCAACCATATGAAACCTCTGCTCATGCCACAGGACCTTACGATGTTCTCCAAGTCCTTTACCCCAGGGATGATATCAGAATGAAAGAATCCCCCTTATCTACATTGCCAATTCTGATAGAAGACATATGGTTTAGATATACGTTCATCCTAACACTGAAAGCTAGACTGCTCACAATTTTTCACTGGTTGAATTTTAAGCAAACGTTATATATAAAGTCCTCTGTCACAACATAATTTGTAACATTTTGTTTATTTTTTGCTTTCTCTTTATAGACCTTCAGATGCTGATCAATTACAATTCCCATTACCTCACATCATCACAGCCCTTGAGCAAGAGCTGCTAGGAACTGAAATCCAAAGGTATCTGCAGCGTCAGAGATCCTCACTCTATAGCTTTAAACACCTGATAGCACATTTAAAAATATACTGTAACTACATGTAAGTTTAATGGAACTAAACATCATTAAAATATGTTTACAAACATCCAAAATGAAATATTAAGGTGGAGATACGATACAGTTAATACAATTAATCTGTGTGCCAGAAATAACTGCATATCTAAATAACTATGGTATGTGGAATATTGTATGCATGATAGAAAAAAAAGGAAATATTTTGCAATACTATAATTCAGTTCAAAACTCACTGTGTAATATCTCAGAAAATAATGCCCACAGTTGTAGGAAGCTCGAATGATCATTCCAGTAGTTATATCCCAGTTTGGCTCACAGCTTCCAGTCTGAAGAAAAGTAGAGTATCTTTGACTGTAATGCTACTAAAAGTGGAGAAAATTCGCAGCAGGGAAAACATTTTTTAGAACTTGTTAATTTTTAATAAACAAACAAAGAAGTCATGGAAATAGAGACTGACACTATAGTGACTTGCAAAGTGTGCCATATGTTTCAGCTTATGCCCACAGAAGACCCAATTATATATGTATCAAATGTAAACTACTTGAATTACTAGAAGAAAAAGTAAAGGGTCTAGAGGCAACTTTAGCCACTTTGAAACTCAATGAACAAAGCGAGAAATCCCAACCTAAATAAGACTACACCAAAATAACACAATAGGGAGCAAACAGCTTCTAAAAAAATAATGATGACCCCATATATGATAACACCCAAACTGAACACAATAGGGAACAAACAACTTCTGAAATAAATAACCCTTCATATGCACCTAAAGAGCAAGACGGATGGAAACTTTTAGAAGAAAACAACAACCAAGAGCAAAGCCCCTACTATCTATCTAACCCACTCTAATAAAGCCCCTCTGGAACTGAAAAATCGCTTTCATAGCTTCCCTATGGAAGAAATTATAGGGACACTCACAAAAGAGCATTCATCAATAGTTTCTAAAAAAGAGACACAACCCAGCATTCCTGAAACAGGAAGGAAAGTATTCCAGACTTCCCTAGGAAAGAAGGCAAATATTGGTGATAGGAGATTCAATTCTTAGGGGAACAGAAACTACAACCTGTAGACTACCCCGTCAATCTAGAAAGGTATATAGTCTCTCTGAAGCAAAAACCAAAGATGTAACTGAGTATCTTACTAAAATAATCAACCGCACGGATTACTACCCCTTTCTCCTACATGTGGGGATCAATGACACAACAATGAATTTGAAAACAATAACAGAAGATTACAAACAACTAGAGAAGAAAGTTAAAGAATTAGGAACACAAGTGGTGTTTTTATCTACATTTCCAACAAAAAGCCAACATCCAATGAGGGACAAAGGATTTTACAAACGAACCACTGGCTTAAAAACTGCTGTCATCAACACAATTTTAGCTTCCTAGACCATGGTCTGCATTACCTATATGAAGGGGTACTGGCAAAGGATGGAGTGAACCTCACAAGAAGTGGAAATAATATATTCGGAAAATGTCTGGTTTATCTTATGAAAATGGCTAAACTAAAATTGAGGGAAGAGTGGACCCAATCTTCATGACATTTAGAACCTAATCCCAAGCAAAAAGTACTAGATAACCAATCACATAAGGAGAAAGGTAGTAAAAAGAAAAAAGAAATAATAAAAAAAGAAAAACACAAGGAAGTAGAGAGTGATGGAAAGGATGGAAATCCCAGTTACAAAGTAGGAGATATAAGAAGCATACCCAAGGCCTATAAAGGACTCAAATGCCTATACACTAATGCTCAATGTTTAGGGAACACCCAGGATGAACATGAAGTATTAATACCTGAAGGTAGATATGATATAGTTGCCATTACTGAAACTTGATGGGATGAAACTCATGACTGGAATGTACTGATAGAAGGATACAAACTAAAAAAAGAGGGGGTGGAGTTATATATAAAACAATCACTACATCTCTACAGAAATACACAAAACCAAGGATGACAATCTCCTAGAGTCCATACAGGTCAATATAAAAGGGGAAAAATCACATTGCTATAGGTGTATACTACAGGCCACCCAACCAAGCAAAAGAAATAGATGGACTCTTTGCTAATCAATTAACAAATGTATGTAGAAAACATACCACAGTAGTAATGGGAGATTTTAACTACCCTGAAATCAACTGGGAGACAAACTCTACAGCAAGTGGAAGATTGAACAGATCCCAAACCAATTTAGCTGACAATTTTGTCATCCATAAGGTAGAGGAGGGAACTAGAGGAAAAATTATACTGGACCTAATTCTTACTAAAAGAGAAGACATGATAGAGGAAGTTGAAGTTGCCAGAATCTTAGGCGAGAGTGACCACGTCATACTGGAATTCAATATAATGCAAACACAAACAATAGAATATAATCCAACCCAATCAGTGTCTTAAACTGTAAAAAAGCTGATTTTAAGAAACTCAGAGACAGCATAAGCAAAATTTCATGGATAAAAATCCTAAAGGGGAAAAACAACTCAAGAAGAGTGGGAAACACTGAAAAGCATGATCAAAAAAGCCCAGTCCAACACAATACCACTGAAAAAGAAAAACAAGAAATCCAAGAGGAAACTAGCATGGTTGCACAAAGATCTCTCTGATAAATTGAAAGACAAAAAGGGTAAGTACAATAAATGGAAAGAGAAATATATAAAGGCTTGCAACAAAAGCCAGAGATAATATTTTTTTAAAAGTTTCTTTCAACATATAAATAACAAGAAAAAAGTCAAGGAAACAGTTGGTCTATTAAAAAGAGAAGATGGCAAGGAGGTAATGGGCAATAGAGAGAAAGCTGCTTAACTCATTCTTGACATCAGTCTTCTTCACATAAAAAGAAACTTACCAACCTACCAAAAATATAACTGTAAAAGGCAAACTAGAAATAAAAACAAGCAGAAAAATGGTAAGAGAACACCTGTCTGCCCTGGATAACTATAATTCAACATCGACCTGATGGATTATATCTCAGAGTCCTGAAGAAGCTGGCAGGTGTTATCTCAAAACCATGGGAACATATTGGAAAAAAATAATCAAAAACAGATCTGTGAACATCTTGAAACAAATAAAGTTATAACTAGTAGCTAGCATGGGTTTGATAAAAACAGATCCTGCCAAATCAATTTTATTTCATTCTTTGACAATTTAACTAAATTAGTAGACTAGCAAAATCTGTAGACATAGTATATTTAGACTTCAGCAAGTCATTTGACAAAGTAGACCACAAACTACTTCTTGGTAAGCTAGAAAAATGTGGGATAGACAACATCACCACCAGATGGATTTGTAACATATTCAAAGAGTAGTCCTTAATGGCATTACATCTACATGGAGGGAAATAAGCAGGTTCCCTCGTAGGCCTAGTAGTCTTTAATATCTTCATAAATGACTTAGATAGAAGGGGAACTCATCAAATTTGTAGATGACACTAAGATGGCAGGAATAGCCAACATCCCAGAAGACAAGCTCAGGATTCAAAAAGATCTTGACAGATTTGAACAAGGACCCTATTTAACAAAATGAAATTTAATGTGGAAAAAAGCAAGGTTTTATACCTTGGCCTGAAAAACCAAAGGTACAAGTACAGATTAGGCGAGATCTGGATCAAAAACAGTAACTGAGAGGAACCTTGGATTCCTAGTGAACAGTCATTTAAACATGAATGAACAGTGTTTTTTGGCAGCAGCCAAAAAAGCTAATACAATCCTTGGTTGTATAAAGAGTGGAACAGAATCAAAATCACATGAAGTATTAAGTACCACTTTATAAAGCTTTAGTAAGATCACAAAATTGGAATACTGCATCCAGTTTTGCTCACCACATTATAAAAAAGATGTAGAGAAGTTGGAAAAAGTGCAACGAAGAGCAGCTAAGGTGATTAAAGGCCTGGAGACTAAAACATATGAAGAACGGTTAGGATTTGGGTTTGGCCAAAGGAGAAACGGAGGACTCTAGAGGGGACGTGATAGCAGTATTTCAGTATTTGAGAGACTGCCACATAGAGGAGGCGGTCAATTTATTTTCCAAAGCACTAGTAGGCAGGATGAGAAACAATAGATGGAAACTAATCAAGGAGAGAAACAACCTGGAATTAAGGAGAAACTTGCTAACAGTGAGGATAATTAACCAGTGGAACAGGCCTTCAGAAGTTGTGGGAGCTTCATCACTGGAGCTTTTAAAGAAGCGATTGGACAGTCACTATCTGAAATGGTATAGGATCTCCTGCTTGAGCAGGGGACTGGATTAGAAGACCTCCAAAGTCCCTTCCCACTCTATTCTGATTCTGAAGAAAAGTAAGTACCTTTGACTGTAATGCTAATAAAACTGTTGAAATTTAACTAGTTTTTTACGATCTTATATATTGGAATTATCTAAGAACATTAGCAACTTTAATGTAACTCCTATGTCCCATCTGGTCCAAGTTTCTATTTCCAAAGCAGTTTAACATAGAATAAAAAGATCAATAAAACATTAAAAATAGAATATTGTAATAATTTAAAAAGTGAACAATAAAAATAAAACAATGGCAATTTTATTTTTCGATTTCCAAATTCTTGAATATTTTCTTGAAGATTATCACATTGAAAAAGAACTTCTTTTTCAGTAAAAACTGAGCATCCCAAAATTAAAATGGATTTTACTACTAAATAAGCAAGATGATACTGCAGAACATGGAAATCCATTCCTCTTTTTAACTTATTTCTCAGTTTTGTGTACAGTAGTGTATAATCATCAGACTCCATTTCTAATACACAGTATACTCTCCCTATTAAATTTTTTTGCACTCAAGTTCAAAGATGTCTGGAAATGTAATTTTTAAAAATTAATTTCTGTGCTCATGGAGTAGATGATCCTAATATTGCTCGCTTTTGGTTTAGCTTGTAACTCAATCATCAGTTTATAAACTTATTTTTAATTGCGTTATATAAGCTGTATTTAATAAACCATGATTAAAACATACTATGCTTAGTGCAGTATATGATCTCAGTTTGGATCTCAACATAGAGGAGGAGGAGGGAAAGATGGCAATAGGACCTATCTAGGTAAGGAATGCCTAGGTATGTTTTCCCATGTAGCTCTTTAAGATTTTAATAAAAAGGTAGAGTAAAACTATCAATAGTGTTAACACTGAACAGATATTGCCTGCACTTTATCTGGGAAAGAAATGCCCCAGAAATTATCAGTATGACTTTGCAAAAACCTCCTAAATGCAGAACGGCATTACAAATCAGTACACTCCATAAAGGGCCTATAATGCAGTAATTATATTTCAAAGACATACTTCAGAAATAAAAATAATTCTAGCACAGGTTTACTTCAATTTGTGTTTCTATTATTTATATAAGCAAGTCCATTAAAATAGGTTAAATGCAAATGAAGTGATTAAAAATCACTTGTGATTAAAAAATGTAACTGTATTGTCCTTAAAAAATCAATTTCTAGCAAAGGGCAGCTTACTACTTATTTAAAGTACTTTTATATTTCCTTGTGAAAGTTTTCCAGACAAACCTTTTACAACTTTGTGTCTCTGTGTGTGTAACATATACGGTATATTAAAGAGCTGAAATAATTATTGCAGAAATTAAATCAAGATGTAGCAAAAACATAAATCTATATACTAATTGGGAAATGATTATGTACTATTCAAAAGTAAAATTATATTCTTTATAAAATTATAGAAAATTAACAAATATTCATTTAAAGAAAATCTTTATATTTATTAGCCAATTTCTTACCAATACAAAACAACAGTAATATTCTCTAACGTTATAGTTCTTCAGAATCTGTGGCTTCCCTATATTGCCCAATTAAAAGTTGTGATAAACAAAACTGAACATGTCTACAGTTGCTGAAAGCTTTACTATCACAGAATACCACAAGCTGCTCCTATTTTAAACATCAGCAGAAAGTCTAAGATTATAAAATATATTACTCTCATCCATTACTCATAATTATTGCATTGTTACTAACGGCACAATTAATTCATCCAGGTTTCCCCGCACAATTTATTGTTCAAATACAGGTCATAAACTTTCAAAAATGTTTGTGCAAGACCCCTTTCCTTACTGCAGCCCCCAAAAGCAGTGGGCTGGATCCAATCTTTGGAGATGGACTAAAATTAATGAAATTGTTTGAGAGATGCCCAAGCCTGCTTTGTGTTAACCAGAGTACTTAGTGAGAATGTAAGTAGCATCATCTCAACCTGTCCATACAGCTCTTCAATTTGTAGCTTATCTAAAGATGACCATAGTATCTGAAACATTTTTGGTAAGGGTGAACTAATCTTACATTTAGTCCCTTGTTCATTCTAAAACTGAACTCAGCTTAATTAAGAGGTTTACACATCTTATTAACATCTTATTAACTATTAGTGGTTTATTTGGGATATGTATTATGAATTCTGTCAAACAAAGTATTCTGATTTATAAACCATGGAATACAGCTTAAGGAAATATGACATAGCTTCTTTAACACATGAACCATTATTATTCCCTTGTAGCTGCTGTTAAATGGCCTACTGCCTTTAAAGTTGATGGCTATATGATCTAATTATCAAATAGTTAAGGACTAACAAATTCATATGTTACCACACTCACAAAAAACAATGTTCTCATTCAGGCTATGCATATATAAAGTATATTAAACTTTTAGCTTTCTATTAAGTGTTATTAAGGGCATAATCAACTCAATGCATAGTTGAAACTGAAAACAAACCATAGCATTATATATAATATCATAAATCTAAATATAACTTCTATGTCATTAAGTTTTGCATGTACTGCAAATAGTTTCATACAATCTGGCAAAAATTATACAGTCTGTATGATATTTTATTCACAATTATATGAAATATTACTTATTTATTTTGCATGAATTTTATCAATATAAATTCAAATTTTAATCTGAGTATTTAATTCAAAATATAGTACAAGTATACAGTCTTTGTAAACTATACATTTATAAATCAAGTTATAACAAAACTTCATTGCAATTCCAATACAGACAAAATTTCAAACATATCAAACATTGGATAACAAAAATAAATCGTATTTTCACTTTGTGTTAATTTAATTTCTTAACCTTAGGTTAAAATTACAGAAGTTTTCTGGTGCTTAGAAAATCTTTTGAACAAAAACAAGACATTATAAACTTCAATTAAAGCCTAACATTAAGACATAATTAACATTAAGACACAAGATAAAATAAACACAGGTAAGAAAAGAATCTTACAATCAAGCAAGTTAACATACATATTGATTTTACAGAGTACATCCTGCTCACTCAAGTTATGCCTGGGATGCTAATATGATACATCTTTCTTCTACTTGGTACACTTGTGCTTGCACAAGACGCTTTCCAGGATTTGCTAAATTGTTCCAACTGCTTATGCTCAAGCAACACAACCGATAACTAACCCCACTGGTTCAGTTCACACAATACATTCAATTAAAACATGGTCGGCTGGTTTGTGGTCAGCTATGGTTCTATAACCTCAGCTTGTCTATTATGAAGTCACCCAAGAACTCGCCCTCTCCTTTTAATTTTACCCAGAGCCACCCTAAATATGTTAACTTTGTAGCAATGACCTCCATTTATTGCAGCGATATTTTCTTTCAGCGAGGTAGAATCCGAGGGCTCTTCCCATTGTTAGAATGGTGCATGTATAGTTATTTTTCTCTCCCTCCCTACTCGCCCCCCTCCCCAAACCTCGCAGCCCTTACTGCCCTGTTGCATCAACTTCCTGTCCAAGATCCTCGGTTTGGGATGATGGTGAGAATTCTTGGGTCTCTCACACCCCTTTCCCTCCTCCGGTATGTCAGCTTCCTGTGCAAAAATCCCGTACGCCAGGCTATAGATGCCTGTGTGTTGCCGCTGCCCTTGGTGCATCCACTTCCTGTGCAAAGCCCCCTTGCATTGGGGCGATTGTTCTTTTTTTTTTGAATTATTATTATTATTCCTGCCTTTGGTGCATCAACTTCCTGTACGGATTCTTTTGCAAATGGGTGAAGAGCACGTTTGCGAGGACACTACCAGCTTGTTCGCTGCTGCTGTTGTTGTTCTTTTCCTATTGCCCTGGTGCATTCGCTTCCTGTGCAGAATCCTTTACATTGGGGCGGGGTGGGGGGGCCGAGCGAGCGAGGATGCTCGGCTGCATTTCTCCACATTCCTTAGTGTATCCGCTTCCTGCGCAGAGCCACTTGCAATAGGGGGGGAAAAAGATGCTCGCACTTCTGGTTTCCTCTGGCTGCCGCTGCTCCCACCGCCTGCCCCAGTACATGAGCCCTGCTTCGTTTCCTCCCTCCCTCCCTCCTCTGCCTGCCCCGGTGCGTGATCTTTTCCTGCCACCACTGCTACCGCTGCTCTGCGAGAGTTTGCTGCCCTACTTCACTCTACTTTAGTTTCACTCACTTTACATCCGGGTT